>NC_071497.1:12500-250000 GCF_028500815.1 Rissa tridactyla | reverse complement strand
TGTTTGTAACAAAAAAACTATAACATAAAGAAGCTACGTTCATGAATAGTTTATTTTGTACCCATATGGCTGGAGTCTTTAGATGCTTTTTTAAGCCTTAAATAATAAGAAAACAGAGGGTTTATAACACGCAGGTTTCCTTTTTGTTTGGCTTTGGAAAGGAGTAAAGTTATGTAGAGTTGTAATCTGACCTGCAAGTATTCAGTTTAATTTCTTTCCTTAAATGTGACCTTTTCTATTAACTAAACAAAAGGAGACGGGGCGGGGGGGATCCAGCTGGGGAGGCTGGGGTCCCAGGGTGAGCGTTCCTGATGAACAGGAGAGCCCGAAGGACTCCTGCCCCGGAATGTCTGTTTTGGGGCGGTTTTCCCTGGTGAGGCCAGGCCCCTTGGCGGGTGCTCCTCTCACGCGAGTGCCGGGGGGACGGTGCCGGGAACGGTGGCGCAGCCACTGCGTTGGCGGCGGGTGGCTGTTTGTCCATGTGTGCTGCAAGCGCTGGGTGGTGGGAGACACCCACGAGCCAACACAGGCGTCACCTGTGCATCAAGTGCGTTATTCGCGTCTCCCACGGCGTGTTTAACTTCTGGATTACACTGGGGAGCGCGTGAAGGCTCTTCACTCACTCATGTAGCCCTGTAAGTCACTGCAGCGGCCTGCTGAGCGTCCTCCATTTCTTGTCAACGTCCATACAGCTGGCATTTGTTTTCAAAAGCCCAATTCAAAACAGCGCAAGATCTTAATTATCTTTTTTGTAAAAAGTAATAGTGTTCTGGACTCAGTGCAGATTTTACTAGAGTTTCACTGTAAGAACACGAATGATGACGAAAATCATCATTATTTAGGTTGGAGGATGACCATTTGGCAGATGAAGGTGTCAGACTCTTCGGCAGGCGTTCCAGCAGACGCCTTGGAATGTAAAGGATCGTGCCTCTGGAATAATGCATGTTCTTTGTAACGGCACCTTGCAAAGACCAAATAGTGTAATCGTGTAATTTCAGAGGGACGCTATGGCTCATTTTGAGGCCTCCCTGGCAGAAAGCCAAGGAGTAAGTAATGGCGTTGTTTTTGTTTTTGACAGCCAGCTAAACTGTTCTAGTGTTCCTGTCGCAGAGCTCTCCTGCAGACAGGGACCGACTGAAGGAACCTGTTGGGGTTTTGTGGCAGCGTCCCAGTGTGGGCTTCAGTGGACATCGGCTTTGAAAACAGATTTAATATGAGTAAAAGTCTACATGGTGGGAAGGCAGATGAAGGTGTCACTCGAAGGATTTATTTCTGCTTTTTAGGAGCCCTGTCCAAAGCGGAGGTGATTTCTGGGGCCACTCCTCATACTGAAAGCTAACTAGAATACAGGTGATTGATCCAGTAAATTAAACCAACACATTTTTCCTCAAGGGCATTATAGAAATGTTTGCATTTGGGTTTTGGTTTTTTTTTTCCTTTGCCTGGTCTATGTATTTATGATAAAAGAATACCTGAAAAACTAAGCCGCTTAGCAAGTCATTTATACACTACTGTTAGCTGGAGAGCTCTTGCTGTAAGACATGGATGAGAAATATACAAATTACTTTATAGGTGGTGTTTTTTCTCCTTTCCCTGTTTCCCCGCCTTTTGTCACAAATCACTGTTGGATGTGTCACTCTTCTTAGTCTTCCTCTAGCCTCCTTCTGGTGAGTGAATGTGAACTGAGGAACGTGAATCTGAAACACACATTTAAACCCGAGGCTGAAGAGGTTCAAAATAAGGTGACCCTGCAAGTGTGATCAGATTCATAAAAAATGGCATTGGAAGATATCTGTTGTTTCTGCCTATTTTACAAGCAGTGCTGTCACTCTTCGGGAGGCCGTGCAGGAGAACAGAGTGGCTCTCGCAGTAGAAGAGCGTGGTGATGCAGATTGAAAGAAAAAAGCAATTCCTGTAATGAGCTTTACCAAGTATTACTAATTTCTTTGACGTGCAGGCCACTTTCTGCACTCCATCAGCACCAGAGAGAAGGGAGTGCAGGCAATGTCGAAAGCGATGAGGCTGCTCTTTTGCCCCGCTGCTTTTTCACCGTAATTCACGGACCCCTCGTTAGTGCTGGTGCCAGCTCTTGCCAGGCACCGGCTCCGTGGCAGCCACTTCTCCAGCGGGGAACGTGCTGGCGCCTGTGACAAGTAAAGGAGCAGACAATATGTTCACCTGTTCCACCAGTGGTGCTAAACAGGGGAAAGAAGAGCTGCCACTTCCCCTGAACTCGATGGAGTGTGCTGAGCCTTCCCTTGCCTACGGAAGCCGTGGAGCAGCTACAGGCCGTGCGGCCCTGTCTGCCCCGCCGGGAGCCGAGCCGTCCCCTCGCGGGACCAAGGGGCAGGGTCTTCTGCTCCAGGCACAGGCAGGGGGTGCAGCGGGTGAAGGATCCGCATCTCTGGCACATCTTTGCCATATTGCTTTGAGCGAAACTAGTTCAGCAGTACACAAACGTGCCGCTCCAGCTGGTGGATGCAATATCTGATGGCCCTTTCCGTCCCGGGGGACGGTGGGGCATCTGTGAGAGGGGGAGGGGGCTGGGAGACAAGGAGGAGGGGAGAGAGATAAATCAGCAGCCTATTTTCTTGTATTCAGAGCTGAAATAACATGGCTAGGTGGAATAGATGCTGGGGATGCCTCTTCCCACCTCATTTGTGATGCTCAGGACGAACCTTGCTCTGCAAAATTACAGTAATATGAGCCACTTGCTTCTTTTTCAAACTTAATATTCCAACAGCAAGCAGGAATGTATTGATTTAAGCATAATAAAATTGTATTTATGTAATTTTAATTTATTTTTAATTCCGCATTCAGAATACTGCCAGACCTAATTCTTGCCTGTTTCCATCTTTCAGACAAAGCCAGGACCAATCAAGGCAGCCAGTTCTCACCCTGAGCGCTCTGCTTTAGTGTACTGCTACAACTGTTCCCGCAAAGGACACTTCGGATATGTAAGTCTCAGCAGCCTCTGCCTTGGTGTTGAGGATACCCTTGGGGTAGAAATTCATCTCTGACACAGTGTGTGGTTGGAGGAAGGAGCTGGAGGAGCCAAGCTGGTGCTTTACAAAGGGCCGCTCTAATGAAATATTTGTGACTTTGCAGCATTGCTGCAATCAGTGGAGGCCAATGTATAAAGCGATCTCGCCCATCTAATTTAAAGATATGGAGGAAAAGAAAAGTTACTGTCTCTCTTTGGCAGATTTATTTATTTCTTTTTTAAACACTAAATCAAAATGAGACTGCCTGGGAAAGAGAATACTGATTGGAAAACAGACAATTGCTGAACATAGCTTTTTTTCTTTTTTTTTTTTTCTTTTTGTTTTCCCGTGGATCATAGGATGAAATATTAGTGCCTTACTGCCATGTTCAGTATCATGTAAGGTTTTTCACCAAAATCAGTCCAACAATTTGTATGCCTATTTTAAGAATTTTCTGGTTTTGCCTGCTTTTGATGATCCTTATTTGTACTTTCTTAGCTTAATTCAACATCTGCATTAAGTTTGACATCATCCTTCTGTAAGTTACACAGCCTGGTGAAGGAGGGCATCATGAACTTCAGTAAAACTGGCTTCAGTGAAAACTGGAGATGTGCTGCATCTTTTAGGACTCCTTGCTGTTGTTTCTCACCTTTATCGTGACACCCTGTCACGACAAATACAGCTCTCTACCTGCAAATATCAACACGAAACGAATGTTAGCTCTTTTGTTTTATGGAGTAAGTCCAGGAGCCACAAGTATTCTAGAAAATGAATGTTACTCATGTGTTGGGTGGGTTAAGTTTATAGTTTCCTACAGCTTAGAGATAGAAAATTCCCAGCGATTTCCTTCCTTCTCTCCTGCACGCTCTGTGCATCGATTCCAGCTACTGAAGGTGTATTCTTAAAAGCTTGTTGCTGTTTTCAGCTAAATAGTTAATCCCTGTGGGGAACAGTGGGACAGGTAGGGCAGGTTTGCTGAGATCTTCTCATGGTAAGGTAAGCGGAAGATTTTTAACACCAGGCTGTCCTGGAGACAAGTGAAGATTTTCCTCCTGAAGGGTGGCATTGAGGCCACCGCGCAGGTCCGGGACACGCTGTGCCTGTGCAGGCAGGCACGCAGGGGCAGACAGTCGAGGCTCGGTAAGAGAGGAGCGTCTGCCAGCGGCCCGGAGTCAGCCCTGGCGCGGCAGCACTACCGGCACTGCCTCCGCCATGGCACCCAGTCCCGGTCCTCGGCTTTGCCTGCAGGACACCCGCTCAAGACGCAGCTACACCAGCGGCGGCAGTGTGAGACCATCCCATACAGGCGTGGAGACTGGGCTTGTTCCGCCTGCTGTGGAGTTGACAGAAGCTGTGAAAGTGGCACTGAAACTGATCCAGCTGAAGAAAACTGGAATCAAACCCCTGACAGTAATATAAACACCAAAACAAGCATAAACAATAAAAACTGAAGTGACAGGATTGAAGAAGTGAGACCGATTGCTGGCAACCGATAAGGAACATTTTACTAAACTGTCAAAAAATGGCGTTCAAAGGAGACAGAGCCATAAATGGATACAAATAAGGCTGCTGTAAAAATAATTAGTAAATGTGTGGGAGGAACTGGTAGTAATTACTTGGATAGAAAATGGATAGAAACTATATAAAATCAGTAAGGGAGTAAAGTGACTCAAGGACAGCACTTTATGGCTACCAAATTAAAGAGGATGGGACAGTATTCTTACTAGCTTGCGATGAGCAGAAATAACCTGAGCAATGACTGTCAATAACAGCACAGAAGGGCAAAAATACCAGATCTTTCTATATGCACACAGGAAAATGTTCAGGACACGCATTGGATTATGTAATGATAGCTCAGTGTTTGCCCTCAAACCACTAAACCTTCCATCCAAGAACAGTGGAGGAAATTGCACTGGCAGCTGGCACCTGCATCTTCACAGTGGCCCAGCTGGGCAGGCAGTAAAAGCATCTGCGACGGGCAGCTCTCCCTGGCCAAGAAAACTGAGGTTGTGATCAGTGACTGAGTTCTTGCGGTGAGCGGCTCTGCCACAGCCTGAAAGATCTCCTGTAACTTAAGGGGGAAAAAAGGGGGGCTTTTGGTAGAGTTTTTTCAAATGTAAATATTTTTAAGCAGGTAAAAAATCCTTGTGATGACAAGCGTCTCGTAACGTTTTTCTACTTCTGTACCTCAGGAACCTTGCTCTGTTGCTTTTTTGAGGTCAGCAAACCGACCAAGAAGAAAAGGCTGGGGTTAGTTATATGTAGATGCGCCATAATCAGTGCAGTCCATTTCCTTTCGTGTTACCATTTAACCTAGGTTAGGAACATCAGAAATTCCTTTCCTTTGCTAGAAGAGACCCTTCCCAACAACAGAGGCAAGAATGAAAAATTTGCTAAATCCCAGGGTTAACTGTGCAGTTCCAGTAAGGAGGTCATTGCAGATCACTTCTTGATGTTTGTAGAAATGGAAATAGTTAAGACACAAAGGTCAGAGGTCCCAACACCTGGCAGTTACGTTTCCTGAATTTGCTGTATTGTTTATTAAGACAGTCATGCTTTTATGCAAACTAAGGATTTAATAAGGACGAGAAATCTTATTTAGTTTAGTAGACTTCACATTATTGTTCGTTTCATAGCAATCCACACGTCCAAAACATTGTGCCTTGTGGTCCACAACAAAGACGTACTCATTTTAAGGGGCATCCCCATAGGAAAGTTAAGAGGGAGGGCAAGTAAATGAGGGACAGCCCACTGCATTACTGCGGCTGCAGCAAGTTCTCAAGGCAGCGGGGATAAGGAACGCGCCCGTGTCTGCAGATGTGCCTTGTGTTCACGTCCCCACGTGGCAATCACAGGGAATTCCTCCTGCAGGGTGGTGGCAGGCTCTGCTTTCCCTCCTCTGTATGGTTCCTCCAGCGCTGAAGACTCTCCCCAGAGTGTTGAACAGTAGACACGGCGGAGCAGCAGAGGCAGCTTTCTTCAGAGGGGTGGATATAGCCAAGTGCACGTTGGCATCGCCGAGCTGGTTTATCAATGCAGTGGAGATAACAAGGAAAAGAGGAGCGGCAATTTGGGTGGCATGTACATTTCATTCACTAAGGCTTCTCTGTCAGCATATTAACAAAAGAAAAATCGTGAATGGGCACATGCCTGCGGAGCCCTAGATTTGATGTGGGATCTCAATCAGTGCGTTTCACAGGTATCACAGAAGGATGAACGGGTCTTTGCATACGCCTGCGTAAAGCCAATCTGTGTTGCATTCAGTAACTTCTTTGGCAATGTTTAGGGATAATATTTTCTTTCATTTATTCCAGATAGGCAGGCAGCTTTGTGCCTAAAGGCCACTCTCAGGTTTCACTCATGTGAAACACAGGTATTTGAAGTGTCATTTCTCTGTTTTGTTTTTCTCTCCTCTTGAATCTGAGGGAGGTATATGCAGGACCCAGGAAAGGTGAGAGAGGAGGTTTCTTTGTGTGGCGATAGCTGGCTGTTGAAGGTATTTGGCATGAAATCCAGTCCATCTTCCAGGATATGCCTATCTCAGATGAATAGCTTCTGAGGGTGGCCTCAGGCGACGGATGGCCTTGTGTGCCCCCTCTAGGGTCCCTATCAGCCTGATTTTGCAGGGGGTAAGGCTGAGCCCTCAGGCTTGGGTAGGCTCCAGCGTTGCTCGTCCACACTCCTCTGTGCATGCGGAGACGAGGCAGACGTCACACAACCTAATGGTACCCTTTTGGGGGATGCCACAGAGAATAACCTGATTCTTCATTTAATTTCAGCCAAGCAAAGAGCAAATACAAGCTGAGAAATATGAGTTACATCTGAAATGCATCTTTTATGTACTCTGCCTTTAAAAAAGAGAGGAGAGGAGGCAGAGGACACATGGGGAAAGGGGGTGCTAGAGCTGGCACTGAGCAGCAGGAAGGAAAGCTGCGTAGCTTGTGGTGGAGACATCAGGGTGAGCAAAAGCTCCTGACAGTTTCTTGAAGACAGCAAGGCCCAGAGTTCATTAGGTCTGGGCAGTGTCCCAGAAGCAGAAAGACGATACTGCAAAGCACAGCAGTTAACAAGCAATTTACAAGGAGAAGAAAGCATCAGTTCGTATCACATCGTATCTGGAAAAAAAAAGATAGAATCATAGGAAGCATCCCAGTTAGCCTGGTTTGCAAGACATTGCTAAAACGTTGTGTACACCTGTGAAAAAATTCACATTCCTGAATCAAGTGTTCGGGAAATAGGCTGACGTATATGTGATGCAAGAGCCAGCCCCTTCCTCGCCACAGCCAGCTGTTTGGGCTCTCCTCCTCCTCCCTGCAGACCCAGCATGCCTCCGCGGCAGAGTCTCCTGCAGGGTTTGCTTTTCTCTTGTATGTGTGAGAACGTTGCACACAGTTGGACTCGCGACTGGGGCTGCAGATGGGCTGTGTGGGGAGGATGCTGCCGCTGGCTCCTCATCGCTCGCTCCTTCCCTCAGGGTCTGCCATGTTTCTGCACAGACTTTCACCCCAAATGACCCAGGTTAAAAAAGCTCCCCTGCCGCTCCTAGCGTTACTTGTCTTTTGAGGAGAGCGGGCGTGTGGCTGCGCTGGGCGACCGGAGGGAGCAGCGAGAGCGGGGAAAGCGTGGGGTCGGGCAGGACAGCCCCGTTCCCAGACCCGTCTGCCTCCTGTTTACGCCGTGCTGACCTGCTTCTGGCCCTCTGCCATCAGCGCTACAGATGTGTAGTCATTGCGAGAAGACACGGGGGTCCTTCCCTTTGCTGCAAGAGGACTGCAGCTTGGCTTATGTAGTACGTGTTTTTCTGCGTGCACAGGAAAGCTTATTGGATGGTAATAAAAGTATCAGCGTTTAAAGAGTTACTGGCCACATCCTCCACAGGTACAGACCAGCACCTGCAGAATCTAACCCATTGTCCTTCCAGGAAAATCGCAACTCAGACACATCTAGTGACTTGAAATGTGTTTTGCAGGAGTGCTCAGAAAAGCGGATGCATGGGAGCATGTTCCCTACTTCTCCATTCATCTACTACTACGATGATGAATACGATATCAAGAAAAGAGCAAGCAGATTACAAAGAAAGGCTGCAGGTACAGTATATTTTGGGAGACCCTTCCTGCCTCTCAGTTCTTTGAAATACTTTCTTCTGCACTAGAAATATTGTGGGATTATTTTAATGTGTTGGGAAAAGCTACAGGTGTTTGAACAGGTAGTCTAATGGTAGTGAAAGATTTGTGACTTTATTCGTCTGTGTCTATCATGGAAATTTATTGTGTCAAAGCCACTAGGTGGGCATTGTCAGGTGTTTTAATTCCAGAAAACCCACTGAGATTAAAAATGCTATAAACTAGCAGGAAGAGGATTAAATTTAAGATTCTAATCTGTTGACAGAAAAGAAAAAAAGGAAAAAATCTATCATAGATTTTTTTCTAACTGTCTTCATATATACATAGGAAAGATGTGATGGCTCGGGCTCTAGGTTTTAGGTTTTCTGCATGGGTATTGAGATAAACTGCTCTGTTTTACAGAACTGCAGGAAGCCGGCCTTCTGCCAGAACAGTCAGAGACACCACGGCAGGAAGAAAAACATGGGGGGCACAGCCGTAAGAAAAAGAGCAAGCCTTGGAAAGAACATGGGAAACATAACAAACATGGCATGTGTCACAAAAAGATAAAGTTGTCCCGGGCAGAGAAATCCAGAGAAGAGAAACACAGAAGTGATTTTCAAATCAGCCACAATCTGGAAGAGGACTTCCCCAGAGGGTGTAAAAGGCAGGCTTATAAGGGCAGCAAAATCCGTCACAAGTCCATTTTCCAGGCGTTCTCAGGCAGCAAGACTGCATATGTGCAGGAGCCTCTGGAAGGTGCCAAAAGGAAGAAGAAATGGAAAAAGCAGAAAGACGCTAGTCCTGATCTCGCTGAGAATTTATTCCTCATAAAACAGAGGAGGAAGAAGTCCAAACAGAAATCCTTGTGACGAGGAAGTAGATGGGTGGCACTGGCATTTACTGGCTCCGGCTCTGCATTCTGTTTATTTCTGTCCCTCTGTAGCACGCTGAATTCACGTCCGTCCCTGACCCCAGTGGGCATGTCCAGGCACCAGTCACACATCCAGCATCCGTCTCCGTTCACAAAAGGGAGTGCTCGGCCGGTCGTGAACAGTCCACTCGATGGCGGGATGCAGTGCTTGTGCCTGGAGTGGCTGTACTTTTCAGCAGTCCCGGAGCAGGCTGTACTGTGACGTTATTTTCTTTGCTTGTGGGGTGGGGGGTGGGGGCAAGGGGGCCATGCTGGGTTTGGTAGGTTTTGTTTCTTCGCCGGTGAGATGTTGCTCTGCCTTTCAGAGCAGGCTCTGCTGCTTGGGAGCACAGCGCCTTTGGAGCTGATGCTGGAGAGACGCTCACATTAGGAGGAGTCGAGATAGAGACCGGGGATGTGGATGTAGAGCACGTTCCCCGCGGCCACTCGGTCCTCTCCAGAGTGCACCTGGGCACTTCTTCTCTTCTGTCCCTCCTGGAAGGTGCTGCGAAGTTGTTGCCTTGCACTTTGGGTCATGCCAGTCTCCCGCCTCGTGCTCCAACATGGTGTCGTGGGTCCATCACGATCAAAGCCACGGTTTGGGTGCCGAGCGCAGGCAAGCTCTGCATGAGCCCGTTCTCTGCCCTGGCCGACTTGTCAGCGCAGCAGGAGAAAGCAGCTGAGAAATGGAGCACAGTTTACATCTCAAATTAAATATGTCCTTGTTCCCCTTGATGTGGAATTTGTTTCTGGAGAAAAGATAGCAGAGTATGAAAAATGTACTTGATTCCAGACGTACTG
This sequence comes from Rissa tridactyla, assembly GCF_028500815.1. Taxonomy (NCBI): domain Eukaryota; kingdom Metazoa; phylum Chordata; class Aves; order Charadriiformes; family Laridae; genus Rissa; species Rissa tridactyla. The sequence continues at coordinate 240,200 of NC_071497.1, read as the reverse complement.
TGCTACAATTTAATATTTTTTTTAAAGACAGTTATTTTTGTACACTGGAATTAAACAAATGTGTCGTTAAAAGCTCTGTAAGAATAAATGCTTCATCAAAGGAACAACCTAAATAAAATTTTACATGTGGGATATAAAAAAGTAGGTTTGTTCTACATTTTCTTGCATTACCAAGCATAATTAAAAACACTGTCTGCTCCTCTTTCCTGAGCTGAAACTACATCACCTCTGGCAAGAGATTTTCTGGTTTTGAAAAGGAAATTATATATACTCTACTCATTCATGACCTACTCTATACTTTACCACCCCTTTTGCTGAGCAATGGATGGTAACGAACAGCACGATCTCATAAAGGTACGTCTCCTCTCTTAAATCTTACTAACAAACGGGGCTTTGGCTACGGTTGTGCTTTAAAATTAGAAAGTATTTGTAACCTGTGCTAATGCAAGGGTATCTGAGGAGGGGAAGTGGGTACACCAGAAAAAAATCAGGACTGTCATTCTGCCAGTAGTACCCCACGCTGGTGCTCCCTAAATTCATCACCTTTTTGTTTGGCAAAGTCACCGGTGAGAACACTGGTATTTTAGTGGCCGCATCACCTCATCTCAGAGGTGTTTGGAGTAGAGCTACGCCTACGCAGTACTTGGGAACCTGATGCCCAGTTTTGCTTAAGCGTGCCCTTGTTGACGACTGAAATTTACTTTTGCTTAACTTCATTGATTACTTGATTGAAAAGTTATTGATGATATTGAAAATAAATCACTTTTAGCCCTAATGAAAAAAAGTTATAAATAAATTCTGCTCCTGAAAAGACTCGCCCCTAACATTGAAACTCATCGTTTCCCATGTGCTGTGTTTTACATCCCTTTTTGTTTTACATCCCTTTTTATTTATCAACACCTGGTTCTATTTGAATAAGAGTCTCCAGTAGCCTTGAGCTGAACCGGCGTGCGGACTGGTAGACAGGGAAGGAGGGGTAAGGAGATGAAGTGTTGAGATCAACTCCAACTTTTCTGATGCATCGGTTTGGTCATGTGGCCAGCAAAGTTCTTTAAGATAAAAATGACTCAGTGAAATTGTGGCCTCACCATTCTCGCCACTGTACGATAGTGTGGTAAGGACTGGTCCATGCCCTGGAGAGTTTTAAGATCCTGCATGCCTCTCCTTTACTGAAAAGCATCAAGAGCAGGTAGTTTTCTTCTTCACTGCCCCAAAACTGAAGGAGCTGTGCTTTCAGCAACGTCCCAGAGGCCAAGGAGAAAACTGTGAACTGCAATAGCATCTAACAAGAGATCACTCTGAGCCCTCCGTCTGTTTGTGAGGTGTTTTATGGGTGCCATGTGGTGTGCCATAAAAGAAATGAGAGTTGCTCTTGGACATCAAGGCCAGCTGAGCATTATTCTGACGGCCAGTGGGGTAGCATGTGCTGGAGAGGTTCCCCACGAAGACCTTCTCTGCCTGTAACTGCCCTCGTTTCGCCATTCTCATCTGCATTTTCAAAGGAACCTGCAAGGAAATAAAAAGTGTGATTTACCCTCCTCCAGGGATTATGCAATGGCTTTACATGATGATGCATTATTTAGCAGCCTGGCCAATGTGAGAGGTGACATCGGTAGTGGGAAAATTATATATGCTGAAATCACTCAACACAATAAATTCTATCAATATTCGCATTGCTGTGCTAGTGAGGCTGCTGTAGGAAGGTGGATAGACCTGCTCGGGTGGCGGCGCAGCCCCTGAGCGTAAGAGCTGCAGATGCCTTTACATTGCCCGCGTGCAATGTCAAATGAAGGTCAGATGTGAGCAAGTCAGAGTTTTTCCTCACTGCCCGTCTGAAGCTACGGTGCCTGGCGGCTGGCAGGAGTTAAGCCAGCCAGCGCTCCCGAGTCTGATGCTCAGTGGCTTCAGCCAACAACACTTTACCTTGGACTCGTCTGCGGAATTTTTCAAAACCAGTTATGTGCTGGCTGTAGATTGTGGCCTCTGCTGTCACTGGCAGTGGCTGTTGCCAGCACCAGGTGATACCTTTGTGGCGGAAATGTCTCCATCTTTCCCCCTGAGTACTGCAGCTGCCCCATCCTGCAGATATCTAACCTGGCGTTTGCTCTGATAGATGTCTGTTGCTTGTGGTTGCAAGACCATGAGTAAAAGCACGGAGAAAGTGGGGTATTTAGGACCATGGGAAGAGAAGAAGATAAACCAGCAACATTGGGAAGCAGGTGGGAGCCAGGTGGAGGAACTCCTTCTTGCAGCCTTGCAGGCAACGGCCAGGACCTGAGTGGGGAGCAGCGTCACGGTGCAGCTCCACGCTGAACATGAGGCAGCAAAGCTGTGGTAAAAGAAACAGGGTACTACAGCAACATACACAGACGGGAGCATTAGCCACAAGTCCACTTAGGCCACAGCAGGTAAGACAGCAGCTCAAATACTGACTCACGTCAGGCTTTGCAGATCAAGACAGAGTGAAGCTGCTCTACAGGGCCCACCAGAGAATGCAGGGGAGAATCGGAGGTTCTAGGTGATGCAGCTAGCAAGGAAAGAATGGCATGGTTTTTTCTAGAGAAAATCAGATGGGTAAATAAGGTGTGAAGGAAAATGGCTGTTCTTCATATGGGGGTGGGTAGGACAACAAAGCACACACTTAAAGAAGAGAAAGAAAGATGTAGCTGAGACACTGAGAAAAAAGACCATAAAATGGTAAAGATGACAGTGGAGTGCAGTGGGTGGTCTGAGGAGGGCGTGCTGGCGGGTTTCAGGGAAGAGCTGGACAAACATCTGCCAGAGATGACGGGGTGGTGGATTGAGCCGGTGAGTGTACGGACCGCTGAGCTCCCTCCTTCACGGGTGTCTCCACATCTTGGTCCTGCCGCCAGCAGCCGTGCCCTGAGCCGCTCTCGGGCAGAGCAGGGTCCAGCAGGCGCGTGGCCAGGCACTGCTGGAACCCAGAGCAGGAGAACCGAGGCTCTTACATCCCACCAGCTGCATGGGACTGCCCACGCAGCAATTGCTCCCCAGATGGGGTAGTGCCTGAAACTCAGTGCCCCACATCTCACAACCTGCATACCCCGCTCCAGCTTCACGACCTTCCCTCAGGTGGATGCTGGAGCCGTCTAACACCTGGGAGCAAGGTGCCACGAGACAAGGATTTGTCCCTTGCCAGCCACCAGGGCTGCAGCAGGACCCTCGTTTGCAGACACGTTTCCAGCCCTGTTAGTGAACTTTCTCCCTCCAGATCATTACACTCCATATGGACCGGTCTGGAAATCGTCTCCGCTTCCCTGCTGGAGAAGCACAGCCAAGGGTCTGGTCTGTTGGCCCATGCGGTGGGCTCCACTCCCAGGGCTCTTTCTTCTGCCACTTGAAACAAAACAGGTTGCGTCTGGCTACCAGTGACTCCCAGCACTACCAGTATGGGCTCTGTCTAGCAGCTGATGAATTTTACAGACATTAGTGTGAAAATAATACAGTTGCAGATGTTTTTGCATTAGATGAGAAGGACAGGATAAGGAAAATGGCAAAAAGGGGAGATGGGTATTCCATCAGCGAAAAATATCACCAGATTAGGCACTAGTTAAAGGAAAGCACTGCATTAAAATCCTGTTCTGGACCAGGTGACTTGCAGACTCTTACTTTCATCAAGCTCCATTTTATCCTATTAAACCAAAACGTTCTTCAGCCTGTCATTCCTCCCACCTGCTTTTTTCGCCTTCCTTGAAAGAACTGTCAGTCTTTACTCCAGAGATGCCTTGGACTGAAAAACATGCTTATCCCAGGAGAGGATGGTGTCTCAGGTCACAGTTGACGTGCACTGGTGAAGCAGCATGAGGAAACCTACATTGCGTGAATAAATAAAGGGCCGTAGCTCAGCCCAGGCTCTGTGGAGGAGACAAGATGGATGGATCAAAAGGTCAGAGTCTTGTTTGATAATGGGGGCAGTTGTCCCAGGAGTGAAGAGGGGAGAAGAGAGTATTCGGTCTATAATTTGTTGCAGCCACTACACAGCAAGGTTGAGGAAGGAAGGGATACTGTGATTTGAGGTATACATCTCCACAGCACATCAGCGTGCACTGGAAAGGAATTAAATGTGTCTTTGTAACACAGCGGAACAGAGGGCTGGCTCCTCCTTGAGGCTTTCTTTTCCCTAAAGTCTGCCTAAAAATATCCATCTCTCAATAGCACGAGATATTGTAGAATCTGCTGGGAAAGTCATTTAACCAAGCGTGTCTGAGCTACACGGCCACACTGCACCGCACCACTGGGAGCAGTGACCACCGTTCAGATGCCAAGAGCCGCCCCGCATGTCCCTGCGAGTGGTGACACCTGGGACACTGCGGCTGCGTCCAGCCTGGAGCCCCCACGCCCAGCCCCAGAGGAGAGGTCTGAAGCCCGCAGCCCAGAGGGGACCCGCTCCCATGTCACCGACACTGTGTGGGTCTCCAGCGAGATCGTTGGGGAAGCACCAGGCACGAGCAGCATCCTCCTGACGGCAGGGCCAAAATTCGGGGCTTCCCCCGACAGACAACACTGTGATGGGTGCAGGGTCCCGTGCGGGTCTGACCGGGGTATGTACCTCCTCTGGGCTGTCACCATTCCTCCAACAGCAGTGATGGGCCATCTGTTCTGGACACCACAGCTCTCCAGTTTGTCAGGAAGCCAGTGAAGGTGTTTGCCCCAGGGGGGTCCCCGCAGCAAAACCTTGGTTCCTGAGCTCCCCATGGCATCAGGGCACCGCAGGACGGAGCCGTGTCCCAGACCTGCCCAGGCAGAGGCTGCGGTGGGAGCAGATGGAGTGTGGTGTCCTGGTGTTGAGGACGTATGGGCTGGTGGACTGAGGAGGGAGCGATTATTGCCCCGTTTTTTTGTTGTGGAGCTAAAGCCCAGACACGTGTGCCCAAGACCTGCTGCACAGCCAGGCGCTGAGCACAGGCATGGCCCCCATCGCCCCTAACACCATCCTCCTTCCCCCGGGCGAGGAGCTGCAGCTGCACCGCTGGCTCAGCAGGCTTGGAGCTTTCAGCCCTTGCTCTTTGCCAAGACGTAGTCTCTTGCTGTGAGTCATTTGCAGGGCATGACTGGGATTTGATTTGCTGTGCCTTGCAGTGGAGCTCGCTGGCTTTGCCCTTCTGCCCTTGCTGCAGCTCAGAGGACACCGCTGCCTCCAGCTCTGGAAATCCTAACCCGAGTTGTCTGGCGAACGCTTCGCTGTTTTAAGGCAGCAGCGCTGGTCTCCGTTGGGAAGAGCAGTACCACCTCTGGTCTCTGCCGGATGTGCAGGACCATGGCCGCTGTGACCTGAGCAGCCTCCACTGCGTTGCGTGAGCCTGGAAGCGTGGGCTCAGTCCCAGTGCCTGCGTTTGCCACCGGGGTGGATGTTGTCCGTCCTGGCAGAGGTGACAGCAGGGCAGGAGCCGTGGTGGGCAGATGGGCAGAGGGAGTGGGGTGGCATCACGGCGCCGAGCCGGGCACATGCCCTGGGAGCCGGCGAGAGGGTGGAGGATGCTGCTCTGCTGTAGGAGCCGCTGGAGGCTAAGTCCTTGCAGGGAGGCAGCTGTAGTTACCTCCCGCCACAGCACGGCATAGGGGGTGGAAGTCGCACTGTTTTGGGACCGTTTTCTTGCCATGGGGCAAGAAACAGATTTGCTGCGGTGGGTTTGTCCAACGAGGGCAGGGATCCCTGCTCCCTCCCAGAGGCAGCAGAGTTGGGGTCAGGATGCCCCAGCTGAGCTGTTGAGCTGATCCCAGCAAGCAACGGGTGTAATCGTGGCTGTGGTGCCTGCAGAGAGCAGGACAAAATTGTCTTGTCTTTACCTCCGGTCATTTTGCCTCCCCAGCAGCTCTGGACCAGACCCAGCCCTGACGAGCCAGATCCTTCCCGTCTGATGCTGCAGACCCGCGAGCCTCGGGACGGTCTCGCTCTTACCAACAGATCTTGTTCCACCCACACTCCACTGAACGGCTCTTCCAAGTGCCGAGATTTTGCTCTGTGAGAGAATCAATTTAAAAGACAATCCCAGGCTCAGTTTGCGTGGATGGGTGGATGAGGACACCTCATCACCTCAGGCTTTCACAGGCTGGATCAGCGAGGCAGCGCGCTCACACCGCCCTGGCTCACAAGCGCTTTTTAGACAGGACTGGATTCTCCTGCCGGCGGGTCAGCAGCCCCCACCAGAGACTGGCCCCTTCCAGAGCTGGGTTTGCTTCTTGGGCAAAGGGATTTCTCCTTCCTCACCTGCTCCTCGCAGGTGCTCCCACCAAGACCCTACCACCAGTGCAAAGAGGATGATCCAGCATCCGCAAAAGGTCTTCTCCTGGTGGAAATGGGGTTGTGTTCAGCTCCCAGTGTGTGTGTCAGTTTGGAAGATGATTTGAGCAGGGAATTGAAATGCTAAACCCTCTCCTCTTCCTCGCTGGCGTGGCACAAGCCCTCTCAGGTGTTCACCAGGAGGGAATCTCCTGCTCTGCAAAACTTATTAAATCAGGCGAAAAACACGTCAGGGTAATGTGAGGGAAGCTGCCCACATGGATGAGGTGCTCTGTGCTTTGCTGCTGCCGAAACGTCGGTGGGTGCACTCGATAAAGCACTGCTGGAGCAGGAGAGCTGCCATCACCGTAAAGTCTGTCTGCAGCATTTTGACTTCCTAATCACTGGGTCCTGCAAAAATTCATCTTTATCCTGGTTTTTGGGGCTTAGGAAGAACATAAGCTCTAAGAATCCCACTATACGGGAAATTCAGCATATGCTGAAGCAGGCCAAGCAAAGCTTTATCCTCCTCCTCCTCCTCTTGCTTGTGTGTTAAGAGGTTTCTATTGAACTCCTGCTGGATTTTCTGTGCACGGTGGTTTTTCATTTTGTCTCACAATTTTTCCTTTAATGATTTACTTTCAACAAAAGAACAAAGTCAACACCAAGCTATAAAATGATATATTTTTAAAAATACACACATTCACACATTCTGAGCTTTTTTAAACTTCTAAAATATATGAGCAAAACCGTCTCGGCTAAAGGTAGGAAGCACTACCTAAAGTGGATGTTGTTTGCAGATCACACCCCTCGTCATCGTTAGAGCGCTGATTTGGCACCTCAAGGCCTCTGCTTTTCTGTCTTCTACATGGGTACAAGAAAGCCAACAGAGTTTAGACTCGTGCCCAACCGCGTGTGCCCTGACAGGCAGAAATCTCTCAGAGGAGCGCGGGGGCCTGGAGAGCTACGGCGTCCGGTCCTGCTCCCGTCCTCAGCCTGGGCAGAAGTTTGAGGCAAGGAGACACAAACTGGCTGCTGCGTCTCCCTTCTGCTCCTTGCTGCTGGCATGACTGAGGACATCCTGGAGAAGGAACGAAAGCCTCATCACCTTCGCATAGCTTCTCCAAGCCTTTTGGGGAGCAGGAATTCACACCAGCAGCCGCACAGCCCCTGCTGACAGCACCCAGCCGCACAAAGGGCCACCCGGCCGTTGGCCATGCTCCCAGGCGATGGCGGCAGGGCCAGGGGCAGCTGCGTGAAGGCAGCAGTGGCAGGGCACGAGCGTGACAGTGGGGAGCAGCCACGGGACCTGCAGCAGCATGTGGGAGCGCTGCTGCAAAGAGGGAACCGAGGCGAGCCTGCAGCATCACAGCACGGAAGAGCCCTGCAGCCGCCTGGGCGGGCGGCGGTGGCAGAGCGGGGTCCAGCTCCTGGGACGCGCAGCAAAGCCCCCCGGCCCCGGAGGGGACCAGCTGCACACCCACGGCCCCGCGCTCAGCCTGTCACGGTCCTGTCCCTGTGACCCCGAGTAACTCGACTGTCGTCACTGTGTTCGCCGGTACCAACGCAGACTTTCAGACAGTTACAGCTGACTGTGGCACGACAGCCAGTAATTGCACTTTTTTGCATTGCAAAACGATTATTAGCACCTCAGTTCATTATCAAAGCAAATTTAATTTTTCAATGTAAAGGAGCCAGTTGTATTTATAAAGGAAACACTGTTGATATAGCCAGAAAAAATTAATTCATGACAAATGTAAGGAAAATTAATAGTCTTTAACCAGGACAATATTTGACTGTGTCTAATTGTGCTTTGCCGGGTAAAGTACACTATCTTTGAAAAGTCCTGACAGAGATTCTTGCAGAAGCATTTTACGCTTCTTCTGATGAAACTGCATTTAAACATTGGGGGTTTTAATTAACCTTGTACCAGTTTGGTCAAATCATATAAAAACTGTTGTGGAAACTCAGTATTCTCTCGTGTATTTGGGCACTGGTAGAGGCGTTGTGTGCATTCAGGATGGTCTTGTCTAATCCAAACCCATTCAGGCAGAAAAAAAAGAACAGGGAGAGGAGGAAATACCAAGGGCAGAAAGGCGTCAGAGAGCCCCTGGACTGCAGGTGCGGGTCCTCGCTGGCAGGACAGCGTCATGGACACGCAGACGCCGGCCGGGGTCAGCTGGTGTCTCGGCCACGCCGGCATCTGCCGTGGCCTCCTCTGCTGGCCACCCCTGCACCGGGGGGCGCCTGCTGGCACCTCCGTAAGTGAGAAGTGGGACTGGGAAAGGGAGCAGGAAGCTGACAAGGTGGGGTGATCCCGCATCTCCCTTTGAAGGGGAAGCCAAAGAACCGGGCTCTGGTCACCACGGAGGGCTCATCCCCACTGGCGCAGATGGCCTCAGACAACAGAGTCCCTGCGCCTTTCCCTGGGCTCGGCTGTCCCCGATGGCTGTCCCTGAGGTAGACAGACAGGGAGAGCACCGCTGCGTCACAACAAAAGCGGCCACGCACCCGTGTTCACCCAGGGCAGGACAAGTCCCCTGGTGATGATCTCCATCAGGCAGGGTCTTCCCTGGCAGATCCCCTGGCTGACTGTGGCCTATTGATCCTGCAGACAAGGGTGGCCACAGGGACCCCAAAAGTGGAAGGTTCAGCAGTTATTGAGGGGGCTGGTGTGGGAGGAATCTCACAGAGACACATAGGCATCTCTGGGTCTCCTTAGAAGTTTTCTGGCAAGAACACGCTGATGCAAGTGACATTTTGAATGATGGTCTGCTTGTGTGTAGCAAGAACAGCTTCAGTAGAAGAGGCATAAGGCCAGCCGAGGCTTAGGTGCCCCCTTGGGTTGGAGCACCAGAAGGAAGGTTTCCATGTCCTGGCTGTGGCCCAGCCCCTCTACAGCACCAGCTGTCTCCATTCCATCCCTTGGACGCAACTGCAGCTATCCTGACTGACAGCAGGGGAGCTGCACCCTTCAGGTGAAGAAACCTCAGGTGCAGACCCCCTCAGGACAGGGTATGGGCTCATTAACACCTTCCCGTTACACTTGAGTGGAGGTCTCTTGAGGAGGCTGGTTCCAGTGCCAACTCTCCCACCACCTTCCTGGGGGCTGTGGCAGCGCCATGGGCTCCCCCAGCACTCCCTCACCGAACGACGTGTCTGGCTCCTGTGGTGCCCAGCAGGAAGATGCTGGTGTGTGACTCAGAGCCAGCCCCGGGCCAAAGTGGCATCTTGTCTCCTTTGCAGCCGTGCTGGATGCTGGCTGCAGCTGAGGCCAGAGACGGGAGCAGGGCGGTGCTGGCCGGGGCCACCTGCCGATGGGCTGATGCGTCCCGCTCTCGAGGAGAGTCAAAGCTTCTCCGAGCTTTGGAGCTTTGGAAAGGCAAACTGGAGAGCCCCAGTGCGTGTGAGCACCAGGCAGGTGGGACGAGTCCCCCCATTTTCCTTGTGGGGTTGCAGACAATGTCCGTCCCCACAGTGTCCTCCCCCGGCCCTGCGGACAGTCCCAGCCTCTCACCCTGCCATCGCGCGCAGCTCTTCTCAGGACAGCTTGGAAACACGCCATCTTCTCAACTCAGCCTGCCAACTTGAAGCCAATTTGCATTGGATAATTATTTTCAATTAAGTGATAACAATCCTGTTCTGAACAGAAATAATCTTGTCCAAAGGCCAAACAGTTTATCCTGTCTCGGAGATGAGGCTGCAGCTTTGTGCAGGCGCCCATCAGTGTCAGCGCCGTTATCGTCTCGGTGACGCTGAGGGGTACGGCTGGTGGCCAGGGAGGGCTATATACAGCCAACTGGCCACCTCAGCCCCCTTAAGGCCACCCAGCCACCCGCCCGTGTGCCTTCCAGGTCCTCACCAGCACCTCTTCTTCTGCGCGGGCCCACCAGCACACCCGCCCTCCCCTCCCGCTCCCCAGCGAGCCAAGGGGGTCCGCAGCCCTGGCGGTTTTATTCTGGTCCCCAGGTGGGAGCGGAACCATTGTCCATCTGCAGGTCTCGCCCGGCCACCGCCTGTCTTCTCCTGCAGCACCACATGGAGAGGGCACAGCAGGGTTCAGCCACAATGGGTACACACCGAAATGGCCCCAATTCCCCCAGCCAGCCGCCTCGGCAGAGAGGACTCGAGCACGTTTCTTACGAAGGTGGTACCTCTCCGCTCAGCATCCTCCCTGCTGCAGAAGCCATCCCGGAACCCCTGTGCACCCCAGCGCTGGTTGTGTGCCAGGGTCCATGGGCCACCGAGGGGCTCATATGCAGCAGGCAGTGAGTGTGGGTGGGTGAGTGACATCCCCCCCGAGAAGCTTTGCCTGTCGGTCGTCCATCTTTACCTCGCCATCATGAGAAAAGACAAGTGGCACTGATGCCACCAAAGTACGGAGCCAGATGGGCCCTGTCCTGCCCTCGGTGGGACGAGGACCTGCCCCAACCAAACGCTGTCACTTTGACAGAAGCCACAGGAATTTGGTGCTGCAATTCAGAGACTCTGCCGAGCTCCAGCTGCAGTCCCATCCCAGCAGACGCCCAGCGCGGATGCACCAGGGCTGGGGCAGCCACCTCGGCCGAGCTGCTCCAGAGATGTGACCCTCCGGCCACAGTCACGGCCCGTCCTGGCTTCCGCTCCCTCGTCCCTCCATGCCCAGAGCCACAGCCAGGGGCAGGCAGTGGCCACGGCTGCAGGGGAGGGCTGTCTGCAGGGCGCGGGGCGCCGGGCTGCGCTGTCGGCAGTTGTACACACACAGATTTCTGCACTGCGCTTTGCTGGATGGAAGTTGGGGGGTTTTGTTGGTTTTTTTTTAATCCACCAAAGCCCAGTCAGTTGGGAAGATTGGACTCCGGAGCTCCTGCAAGTGAAAAATAGCAAATCCAATATCTTTTTAGTGGTGTTTTTATATTCAAATTAGACATAATCTCCATGAATAAAATTACTGTTCCCAAAGGGATCATGCCCAATTTAAATGTATAAAATGTCATTAAAAGGGCACTGGCTTGCTATTAAAATTTAACTCCAGCAAACCCCCAATGTCATTTGTATTATAGTTTTACAATTAAGCCAGAGATGTTGGAAATAATAGTTTTGATGTACAATCTGGTACCATACAGTAGGAGCGCATTGTTCCTAAGAAGACTGCAGCCAGACCCATGGCTGGAAACACGGACACATCCGAGCGGCGATGCCAGCAGGGCCAGATGCAGCTCCTGGGGAGGGGGCGCTGCCGGGGGGCGGCCGCTCGGGAACAGGCCCGGTGCCACGCTGCGCCCTCGGCCGCTGCTCACGGCATGGCGCCACACGAGACCAACAGCCACAGCACCGGCAGGGCACGGCTGCGGCGCGGGGCCATGGGGCCACTGAGCTTGTGCAACGGCCGGGAGCCTCCTGGATGGAGGGCGGCACTGCCAGGGAGGAGGTGATCACAGTGGCAACGCTCTGAGGTCTGGGTCTCCACCGGAGGAACAGTAGCACATGTGTCACCCCACACAGCTCCGCTCCTGAGCCTGTGATGCCACCAAAAATGTCCCACAATACCCAGCTCTGGTGGGGGAGAGGCAGATCCCTCCTGCTGCTGGCCCCGGGGCTCTGGTAGCTCCCAGGAGGGCGAGCAGAGGGTGGTGTGTCCGTGCTGGCTGCCCCATCCACGCTGTGGAGATGGCTCGCTGCAGTCAGGGCAGCCCACAACGGGGGGCGAGGCATGGTCAGTGCAGGGAGCAGCTTGGCTTTGCCCCTGCTCTGCTGCAGCCGCACTGCTGGCCCTGCTTGGGACGCGGCGGCTGCCCAGGGCTCAGTGCCGCTCCCCAGGGCAGGACACTCCCGGCAGGACCTTCCCGGGCAGCCAGTGCAGCAGGAAACGGCTGGAAGCGGCAGCAGGAGGGACCTGGCAGGAGGGAAAGAGTCTTCGGCACGACGCCTGCAGAGGGGCCGGGGAGGCGGTGGAAGCTGCTCACCTGCCTCCCAGCCAGCAGAGGTGTAGATCAGGGTCCTGTCACAGGAGACGACATCTGGGGGTACGGGAGGAAGGCAGATGAGCTTTCAGACATACAGAGATCCCTCAGTTAGCAAATGACCTAACAAAAGCTGTTTCCACTCCCATAGCAGATGGTGACTCTGCTGAGCCCTCGCTGTTGTGTTTTACTGTCCAAAAGCAAAAGCAGGTAATCCTGAGCGGTGAGGGCAACCGCCAGAATGGCCTGTGCTGTCCTGGGCACTGGTGACCCTGCTTCCCTTGCATGGGCAGGTCTCAGCCTTTGCTGAACACCGGCCAGCATTTCCAGGGCAGCTCCTGACTCTGCGCACCAGTCCACTGTGGCCACCGAAAGGATGCAATCCATGTTTCCTACAAAATCTGACAACGTGAAGCACCCACCTAAAATCAGCAGGAGTTACCTCCTTGACAAGCTCGTCACCAGGTCCAGAACCTTCACTGAATTTGGGCATCTGAAGTTAGAGCATCTTTTGCTGAGATCTGGAGGAGAAAAAGGAGTCCGAGCGAGCTCTCTGGACCCTTCCCAGCTGACGCTTCTGTCACAGAAAGTGCACGAGGGCCCCAGGAATGGAGCTGCTGCCCTGTGCCACGACCCAATGCTGCAGTGCCGGCAGAGGTCTGTCACCCACCCTAGGCCATGCCGGGTCACCTGGGGGACCGGGGCACGGCCACCAGTCCTTCCCCTTCACCCCTGAAGCCCGGCCCTTCACAAAAGCTGGGGTGTTTCTCTGTGAGCGCCGGCTTCAGACCCGGGAGGGCGAAGCGGCCACCGCAGGGAGGAGGCTGCCGGCCGCAGGGACCGTCCTGCAGGCACCGTGTCAGTGCCGGCGGCACACCGGGTACGCAGGGCTGCGCAGGGCGACGCGAGCAGCCCCGCCGTGCCCCGTGAACTCAGCAGACCTGAGGCGTTTCACCTCCCAGAGCCAACGTGAGACCCCACAAGACAAACATCTACTCCCTTGAAAGGGACTCCTCAAAAAGAGCCTTTGCTCTCTACCAAATCATTACTATGCATTAAAGGGTATAATGCATATTTAAACATGCATTTAACTGCCAGAGTAAGCAGGTGAGTGAATACGCATGTTATAAAAAATACGTGTTTAACTAATATGCAATTAATGGGGCAAAACATTCAAAACTGTTTATTACTTTTGGGAACAGAACACCTTCCCAAGCATTTTAATTACTGCAGTAATATTCTGAACACAAAGATCACATTCAATCTTTCTCACTCTCTCTTCTTTTTCCCTGAAGAACAGAACTATGTTAAAACCTAGCAATCCTATGCGTAGGAGAGAACTGTTGAGCAAAACAGAGTATGTGGACCCCTGAGAAAGTTGCAATCGAACACATGGCCGCAACAGGAGAAAAGTAAATACCCTATTGTGGACTTTGCAAAAACCAACCCAGCTCGTGGCCCCAGCTCCAGCATGGCGAAGCCGCAGCCCCCGGTGACACCTGGCAGCGCCACGGGCAGCCGCACCACGAGGGACATGAGGCGCTCCAGTGCAGCTGGCCCTCCCAGCCAGGCTGGTGGCCACCCCCCGGGCTGTGAGAGGTCCCAGCCACGTGCCAGCGGCAGCACAGGTGGCAGCCAGCGTCGCCGCGTCCTCTGCCCATCTCCTCTCTCGTCATCTGTCTGGCAGTTGCCTGAATTACTGCCGGAGCTCATAAAGCACATGCAAACAGCCTGCAAAATGGGAAGCATTCATCTGAGACATGCAGCCCAAACACCCTGCTTGCACTGCAGACGGATCACTTAGCCTTGTCACTGTGTTTATGAGGGTGAGAGAATTTTTCGCTGCCGTGATATTTTCCCATTAGCCATTACAAGAAGATGCTGCTGGAGGGAACAAGGAAAAGGCTTCTCCTATGCATGACTGAGCTGCAAAGGCCAAATCAAAGGGACAGGTTGTGCCCTGGGTAATTCTTACCTTGATTTCCATGTTGAAACATGATAAGCCATGTAATAAAAACCCAGTTTCCTTCCCACACCCGCATGTCCTCACTACCAGACCCCCCTCCAAGCGCAGCCCCATGGCCATGAAAACCACCAAAATTTCCATGGCCTCCCCAGGCCAGCACTGCCCCTGTGCCCACCACAGCGGATCTCGAGGGCCAGTGTCTCCTGGCTCACGCCAGAGCCTCTGACCTGCCACTGCAGAGGTGCAGCAAAGCCTCGGCATGTGGTGGCACACAGGAAAGGCCCCGGGACCACCCTGCACATCGGCATGAGGATCGGCGAGCTGTGCCATCAGAGCCACCGCGGCAGCAGGCGGTGCCCATCCTCTTGACTCTGGTCCCTCTGGCTGGGTCTTCTCCACACACATGGGGTCTCCTCCTGCCGGTGCACGGGCACAGAGGGAGAGGGGGATGACAATGACGCCTCCTGCCAGCCGCCCCCCCCAGCCCTCCCGCTGTGCCACACGTGTGCCCTGCGGAGCCCGGGGTGCTCTGGCAGCTCCGCAGCCGTGTGCCTCCCCAGGGGTGACAAGCTGCGCATAGCTGTCCCGGGGGACCCCGGTCACCCTGGAGCCAGTGGAATGCATCCCAGGGCGCTGCTCCGCTCATCCGCCCCTTGCTGCTTCTCCCCTCTGCAGGGGACACGGGCAGGACCCCTGTGAGCACCATCAGGAACCACGGCACAGGTCTGTGGAGCAAAGCAGTGTCTCTCCAGGCTTCTCCTCAGTGCAGAGCTGCACTGAACACCTTGCTCCCGTGCGCACCCGGAGACCAGGATCCGCCGGCGCACTGTGGGTCCCCCGTCTGCCAGACCCTCCCCAAGCACTTTCTGTGCATCCTGCCCCAGGGAGGGAGCTCTGCTTTTATTGTTGGAGACATGCAGTAACTTAACGAAAAATACATTTTTTTATGTTAAAGGAAGTTTCCAAATTTATGCTAGTGGCAGAATGCTTCTGAGTCATTAGGTGGCTGACAGCACACCAGGTCATATTTTGCGTTAAAATACATGAATCCAAAATTAAAATACTGGCAGATTTAGCATCTAGCGTTCTGGTGGGGAAATGCCCCCATCTGGGCAATTCCAACAAAGATTGCATCTAAAACAGTTCTGAGTTCGGTCCTGACCACTAATGCTCTGCACAATCACATGAAAAAAGTCCCTTTTAATTCTTAAAAGGAAAACAGTTTAATCATTATAAGAAACTATACCTTCAGGGTATCATTTCAAAAATACAGGCAGAGATTAGAAGGGATTTGCGAGATTGTGTTTATTCCCAATTTAGGTGCTTTCCATAAATTAATTATAAAAGCAAGCCCAAACCAGTCAGAAGTACACTGGGAAATTCTCAGAGTGTTAGTCATTTTCATGCACTAATATTCATGCCATCTGCCTGCCTTTTTTCTCTTTTCTCTAAATGCTCCATTGTTAACCGTAGCCTGCTTTCTTTCACTGCGTTTAGTCCCTCTCCCCCTCACCCTGCTGCAGGTAGTCACCCTGAGCACGCCGCTATATTTTTATTGAAAGACCATTAGGAGGAGGAAGGCTTGTTTTGGCAATTGGCAGTGATGCACAGCAAACAGCGCCTCGTCACAATGCCGACACCAGCCACTTATTTTGTCCCTGTTTAGAGGGTTTCGCTCCCTCTTGGGCTGCCGTTCCCAGTGCCCAGAGGGGCTGTTGGTGAGGAATACAGGCTGGACCCCCTCTCCCCGTATCCCAGCGGGACGGGGACCCCGGGACAGGGCTGCCGAGCCCCCAGCCGCTGCTCCACAGCAGGGGCTGAGGCGTTGGGAGAGGCCCGGCAACGCGGGGGCTGAGCCAGGATTGGGCAGTGCCGGCTGCCCATTTCTCCACACGCGGCATCACATAATGCAACCGCAGGCTGCCTTCTGGGTCCACGTTTAACGGCAACGGTAAAATGCAGGTGCCAGGCCTCCCCCAGAGGAGTTTCCTCCAGCAGCCTTCCAGTTACATCTCTGGAAACTGGTGGCTGCCGTGCAAACCCAGCGTCGCTGCCCGGGATGGAAGCTCATCTGGTAAGACTGGAGGATGGGATGAGGTCTGACAAAAAATGGTGCAGCACCATCGCAGCCTGTTCAGGAGGAGTCTGGGGATTAACGAGCCTTCCCTCTTCTTGGGAACCAGCTTGACTCACCTGGCCTCGGCCTCAGCCAGCAGCTTTCGGCCAGAAGCGGACGGGGCGAGCGGAGGAGAGCTCCAGGGAGGGATGAGCTGCCAGGCTGTGAGTCTGGCATGTCCTCCCTGCACACCGGGCAGGCGCGGGGCTGGGGGGACACCCGATGCCATGATGCCAGCCGGACAACCCTCCCTCTTGCCGGGCTGGCCAGGGTGACCACTGGCCCAGCAGCTCAGGAAGACGGTGCTGCCCACACCTGTGTGCGATGGCTGCTCGTGCAGCACTGGAGCTCATTCCTCTCCCCGGTCTCTCTGGGCCGCACCAGGTGCTGCGCGGTCATACCCCTGCGAGGAGTCTCCCCACTCCCCCCCAAAACGGCTGCCTGCTGTGAAAATCCAGAAGCCCCGTCTCTGCTGCCTCTCCTGGCCAGCCCAGCAGGGAAGCAGCCGGCGGTGGTCTGGGCTTGTCCATTGGGCCTGGCAATGGGAATGCAGGGCAGGAGATGCGTGGGGAAGCCCCAGGAGCTGCCCCAGTTCCGGGGCCATGTGGCCGCTCCTCCAGCCCCAGCTGGCAGAGACCCAGCACGGCGGCCACCACAAAAAGGCAACTAGTGCCCAGTTTGATCTATCTGCTGTGAATTCTCTCCAGGTAGAACTTTGAGCCTCCTTTTAAAGGTGGCAGTTGTCTGTTTTAAGAAAGGAAAATTAAAATATTGCTCCTTAGAACAGCATCGTCTAAAGGTTTTGGTTGCTCATAAATACAAAATCCTAGCTATCCCTTAAGAAGGATTACAGAAACTGGTGTGGTTGAAATCCCTAATGGAGATGATATATTTTTCCTCCCTACAGGAAACCTCGGGAAATGCTTTAAAAATAATCTTGTGGTAATAGTATAACAGCCTAAGTACACATCACCCTCCAGTAAAGGCAGACTTTCATCTGGCTAATAGACTTCTGAACATCACAGAGCCTCAAACGGCAGTGCCCTGCACATTGCAGCCCACCTGCAAAATCCCTGGCCCTGCAAGCTGCATGAAGGCGAGGAGTCGCCTCTGCTGTGGGCACAGCAAGGGACGCGGGGACACGGGCACAACGAGGCAAGCAAGAGCAGCAATGGAAGGATGCTCAGACTGGGACAGGACGGGGGAAGCCGGGCTCCTGCTGTCTCAGGCCCCAGGGGGATGGGCGATATGCTCCCATGATCAGCTCGGGTCCCTCTGTCCAAGGCGGGACCCTGGAGATCCCGGGGAGGTGAGGGGTGGGAAGTGAGTACATTCGGAGGGACGACCCCGAGGCTCCCTCCATTCCCCACGGGACAGGGCAGTCCCTCCAGGCATGTGGAGGCCAAGGGGCAGCACAGAGCTTGGAGGGCTTGGAGGGCTTGGAGCCACGGGATGCAGGGAAGGAGAGACGAGTGCCGGTGCCTCAGGAGGGCCCATGGAACCACAGCATGAAGCCGTGGATCAAAATCTTCCTGTCACCAGAGATGCTGGCAATGACAGGAAGAATGACTGATGGAGGAAAAAGCCCCTTCTCCCAGTGGGTCCTTGTCTCCATGTCTCCATGTCCACTCTTCACTGGCCTTGCAAGACCGTGACACCTCCAGGCAGCTTTGCCAAGCCCTCACCCTACCCGACAATCTGGCATTTATGAGTTAACGGGGCTAGCAGCACCTTCTCAGCAAATTAAACCACAGGCTTGTGAGTACAGGGTCCTCTCCCACCACCCCACCTCCACAGCTGCCACATGGAGCAAGGGGGTACTGGTGACCCCAGTCCTGCCCAGAACTCCCAACATTGAGTGTCCAGGACCCCAGGGCTGTGCATCTGCTGCTGGAGGAGACGCAGCCTTGGCCAGAGCGGCAGGAGGCCACCAGCCCTGCTGATGGAGGACTCTGTGGGGCAGCAGCACGGGGCTTAGAAGCTATATGGGACAAGGAAAGTGCCTTGTGCTGAGACAGTCAGTGGCTGCAGGCGCTGCGATGAAGCTGACTGACGAGGTCCTGCTCTGCTGGGGACGCGGCATAATGCTGCCAGGCTGGCTGGTTGTGGTTCTGGGGGGTCCCTTCCAGCAGGAGATTACCCATTTTGTCAGGAATAGACCCCAGTGGGGGCTGCAAACCACCACCAGGCCAGCTTCACTCTTGCCATGTCAGGAACCCAGACCCAAGAGCAGTTAGCACCACTGCAGAGGGACACGGCCACATTTACCCCCGGGGAGCCCAAGAGGAGGTGAGCAGTGCACGGTGAGCAGAGCGCGTCCAGACCCTTTCCCCACGGCGCAAGGCAGGGGCTGCCGAGGGGCTCTGGGCAGGAAAGACGCCCAGCCCCGCTCCCCATGGGCGAGGGGCACGCAGAGCCCACAGCATGGACCGACCCACAGGGCACGGACCCACAGGGCACAACGCTCAGGTGCGCAGGTCCCCCCGCTCCTCCCAGGAGCCAGCACCACTGCTGGTGCCTGGCTTTGACCCCGGAGACACAGGGCACATCCTGGAGTGTGAACGCAGCCATGCCCCGTAGCAGAGTTATTAATTAACCAGCTGGATCCCAACAAATAGGCTTTGCTCTGAGAAGCAACCAATGAATTTGGTGGGTGTAAGTTTGGCTGTATTCGGTCCCACCACCAGCCCTCTGGGCACGTGCTTTTCCAGTCCGGGCTGACGTAAACCCCTGGGAAATTGGTTCTCGCCCCCAGCGCTCCCTGGAGAGCCATCACACCTTGAAACCCCCAATGCATGGCCAGGATGGGATGGGATGGACGAACGGACAGTCACCCAGCCATACTGCTGGTTTTTCGCAAGGACCCTCCACACTCCTGTATCCCCTGCAGAGCCACAGCCTTTGGCAGGGGTGACTTGTACTTCAAAGGACATCACCTTCACATAGTGAAAGCCAGTGGTTGTTTTCGTCCTGCCCTGACAAGCACTCCTAAAGTGCCCTTCAGACCCCTGCTGTACCCAGGAGGGTGACATTTCCACCTCTGCCAGGGGAGCGCACACTGCAGGGGCACCGGCAGCGGCGGTTGCTCAGCTCACAGCAGCTCCGCGGCCCCGCTGGTGATGGCCCATGGCTGGCAGACACAGGGGCGAAGCTCGGACACATCTGCCGTGGCTGCCTCCTGACTCAGGTGGCCAGCTGGCTCTCTGCACCGAGCCCACTGGCAACAAGAAATAAAAATGAAATGTTGGGAATCAAAAAGCTTTGCACAGGATAGATGTGAAAACAGTGTTCGGGGAGGCTAATCCCATGGCAAGGTTTTTCCAGCTGTGATAGCATCAATGTGCTGCTAAGGCAAACTCCTGCAAGTTTGCACAGGAGGAAAGAAAAGCTGTCCCCAGTCCGGGCTGGAAGGCACCCGGTGTCCCTGCTCCTCCGGGAGCAGCCCAGCCACCAGCCAGAAAGTGGAGGAAGATGTGGCATCCATTCATCTCTCTCATTTTAGCTTCCAGAAAGGCTTTGCAGAGCTCTGCAGGGTTTTCCAGGTGTGAAATGGTCTGCAGGTCTGTCTACAACAAACCACATGGCAAAAACAGAATTTACAGCTCAGTTTTCACCAGGGTGTCCAGATAACAGGAAAGATGCTGAGTTGGGCATGAAAGACTGATTAATTACTTTAACAATCTGAAACTCCAGGGTGAATCAAAGCATGGCAGAGCAAGGAAAGGCTGCAAGGCATCCCCAGGTCAGGTCACTGCAGCGTTTCAGAAGGAGCAGCAAAGGCGGGTGGGTGGTGGAGGAGAGCGGCGGGGGCAAAGCTGTGAGGAGCCGTCAGCAGCAGCAGGATGGTGTGCTGGCCTCCTCACAGCCACCCATGTTAGTAGCCTGCTGGAGGCGACACCTCAAATGCAGTAGGAAAATGGTTCAGAAGGAAAAGGAGGGATGTGAATGCTGTGACAGTTAAAGATGCCACGGCTAAGCCTGGCACTGCCTGATGTGTTCACCTTCACAGCATGCACAAAGGGCAGAGAGCTGGCCAGGGCAGCTGTGAGGGGGCAGCACGGGCTGGCATTTCATGAAAAGAAGGGAATTAGAGGAAATCCAGAAAATACTAAATGTAAATTACGTGCATGTGTGTATGAACAGTATCCAGTGTAAAACCAAGAAAATGAAATCGCTCCTTCTCTGCATGGCATGCCCTCAAGCCAGGCAATGAAGGGGTCACATTCATGCTTAGAAATAGTCACTGCCATGTTTTGCAAAGGGTGCTAATTAATAAGGTTATTTCTTGGGGTGGCTTACTGATACCCGTGCTCGGAAAGGCCCGAAGCAGCTGGCGCAGGCCAGCCTTAGGAGTGGATGGAGAGACCCAGTGCAGCCGCCAAGCTGGAATGACAAACAGGTCTGTCCGCTCAGCAATGGCTTCAAACTGCTTCAGTCTCTGCAGTGCCAGGGCCACCGGATGCCTCTCTGGATATGCAGCACAGTCTCCTGCCTGATCTCCTGGTGAGCTGCCCCCATGAAACCCCCGTAGCTTACCCCAGACTTCATGGTCCTGCCCCAGTCCCTCCAGTTCTCCCGCAGAGTTCCCAGTTTCCTCCTATGTCCACAAGTGCTGGCTGAGCAGGAGCTGGCTGGTGCTCCGGGTGACTGGGTGCTGCTCCAGTGGGCAGGCTGGCAGTGCCAGCAGCACTGGCAGCGCCGGCAGCGGTTGCAGGCAGGCTTTCCCTTTCCCTCGCAGGGACCCTGGTCCTGGTCTCCCTCCTTCGCCCAGTTTGAGCAAGTGGGAGTGCTGCCAGGCTGGGGTGAAAGTGGACAGAGGTTTCGCCCACATTTGGGCAGAGACAACAGAGGTGGACAGACAAGACCCAGACGTCACAACCTTCATCCCTGCAAGGAGGGACGGGATGTGTGTCGCAGACACTCCTGACACCCACGCGGTGGTGTTCTGACCCTCCTGACACTCACGGGGAGGTGAGGTACCATGACTGTGCTCCCCCTACTCAAAGAAACGGCGTTGGGTGCTCTCTCCTGCCCTCTGCCCCCAACTTGCTGACTCAGAAAACGCAAGGGCTTGGAAATGTTGGACCACTTTGATTTGCACTCTGTGTCTGGAGATGTGAGACACATTTCTACAGCCTTTAGGGCGAGAGGTGGATGGGTAGAGGACCAGGACCTTGCCAGCACCCCGTGGAGGGGAGGGCTGCGTTGCACACTCAAGTCTTACAAGACGCCTGGTCAGTGCCCTCACCCGCTCTGTCCTCATCCCCAGGGAACACTTCAGTGAGACGTGCACCTCCTTCGACACTGAATGCAGTCATCCACAAGGCAGCGACTCACGGGGAATCAAGCTCCATTTGTTCTCTGCTCACAAAATGCCTGTGTTTTTAAAACAAAGCACACAATCCCATGATGCCAGGACCCGCGGCTCTGAGCAGCGCTTGAGGCAGGGGATCCAGAGGAGGACACCGCAGGTGTCAGGGGCTGTCTCAAGTGCAATCCCATTTCTGCCCGGCCTGACAACTCAGTTTTGACCAGTGCAGGAGCTGAGGAAAGAGAAGGCTCAGGGGACCTGTCCCTGTGTATAAACACGTGGTGGGGGAATGGAGATGTGGAAGCAAGGCTCTTCTCAGCAGTGCCCAGCGGCAGGGCAATGGGCACACACTGAGACACAGCAAATTCCACTGAAACAGAAGAAAAGTGTTTTTTCGCTCTGAGGGTGGCAGAACACTGTAACCGGCTGCCAGAAGAGGTCGTGGAGCCTCCATCCATGGAGATACCCCAGTTCCAGGTGGACACCATGCTGGGCAACCGGCTCTAAGTGACTCTGCTTTGAGCAGCGGGTGGGACAAGGTGACCTCTGGAGGTGCGTCCAGCCGCAGGGACCCTGTGGCTCCGAGTTGCACCCTGCCGCAGAGGACACCAGTACGATGCAGCGCAAGAGCACAGCACTGACAGCAACCTTGCCTCCGGAGGGACTGAGGAAGCATGTCCGTTCTAAGAGGCAGCGAGTGTCTCGCCCCAGTGGGCTGTGACTTGTGAAGCAAACAGGCACGTAGAGCTGGGCTGCCGCCGGCTCGTATGATGCAAAAGGATTTTGTCACCAAACTACACGAGTGACGTGATCCAGAGGCGCAGGGCTGAGTCTGTAAGCAAAATATCCTCAGGTCTGGCAGGAGAGGCTGGGTTCATCCCACTGGAGCTGGCTGCCAGCTGCAAGCAGGGAAGCATACATGCCCTTGTCCCTGCCTGGATCAGCTTGTCACAAGCTCTTGCCACTGAGCAGTGATTTTCTGAGACATCGTAGACCATGCACAGGGTGCGTTTACTGAGCAGTTCCCACAGAGCCCTTTGGCTGGAGTGGGTGGCCCAGGAAGGCGGTGACAAGCCAAGGCACAGGAGGAAAGGATTTCTGCACATTTATAGTTAGGACTTTGAGTTCGAAGCCAGACAACAAAGGAGACAGTTTATAGATGCTCTGCCCATTTAAGTGCATTGGTAAAACCAGTTTTGCCAGGTTTTGTTTTGTTTTGTAAATAAATCCTCCATGAGGGTCTCTGCTTTGCTTGTACTGGTGCCACTGGAGGAACTGGGCAGCGTTCAGATGTTGCCACAGCACGTGGTGTGCTGGCTCTGGCAACACAAGACACCAGCATCTCCCGAATGAGCAACACCAGTGTTCACTGGGATGAGCAGGGAGGGCAGCGGGAAGGTGAAAGGAGAACCCTTGCAGCCATTGCGCCGCAAGATTACCACGGAGATGTCACACTGGAGAGCATATACTCCTGACACAAATCCTTACATGATCAGGGAGGGAGATAAGATGTCAGCTCTAATGATAACCCAGCTCAATAAAATAAAATAAACTTCAAGCAATTATTAAAAAATAAAATGGATTCTGCTGGTGTAATCTGACAACATACTGACGGTGGGAGCAGACATGCTCATGATAGAGGAAAATCCCACCAGTAGAGTACAGTCTCATTAGATAAGGTGATACCTTACATAGCACAGCTGATTCGTGGCAGAGAAAAGTACTGCAAGTCCCTGTCCTCTGAGTTTGCTATAAAACTCCCATTAAGATCAGAGGGTTGTGCACTCTGCTCTCTCCAGCCCCCTTGTTAAAGGTTCCATCAGATAACAAAGGCTCTTATCTCGCAGGACAATAACAGGGAAGAAGCCCCACGGCCGACAGACCCTTTCTTTTCCCAGCAGGTCCAGCACAGTGGACCAGGCTCTGCCCCATGGCCACATCGCAGCTGCCAGACCGGAGTCACAGCCTGTGCCTGCGGAACGTCCTCTTTTTAAACTCAGAACCTGCCTGGTGTCTGTGCTGCAATCCATCCCCATCTCCCGTGTGGCACAAGCCTGTAGAGCACCTGCTGTGGAGCAGCAGAAGGAACCCTGGCTAGATATTCTGGGACATTAAACTCCACTTTCCCTACATCCAGAGATGTGTTTTCTTTACTGGTATGACTCTGCTCATTCCCGGAGATAATACACCTGTTTTACCCCATGTGCCTATACAAGCTCATATCTTCTTTTTGTGTTTTTTTCTTCCTCCCCCTGCCCCCCCAGCCCCCACCCCAAACCTAGCTGTGTTCATTTTGTGATTATAAGGCAGATTCAGATCAGGTCTCCAGCAAATTAAAATCTGGCTATTAACAAGCAAAGTCAGTTTAGCGCTGGTGGAGGCTTTACTCTGCCAATGGAAACCTCCCAAAGTAGTCCCTTGAAGCTCTGAAGTGGAAACTCCCATCCTAAGACACTACCCAATACCTGCAGCATCAATTACCGGCTAGAGGTGGCAATCCTTCTCCATCAGTGAAACTTGGACCACCAGCCCAGCCTAGACCCTTGCTGTGATGTGTCAGAACAGGGCTGCTCTGTAGTGTCTCCTCAAGCAGGTGAGCAGAGGGACCTTTGGAAGATGAATGCTGTTCCTGGAGCTGCAAGTTGGGTGGCTTGTTCCTCTTGGCTGGCACTGTCTCACTCTGGCTTTGGAGTAGACATAAACTGCCTAGAGACACTGGTTGGGTCCCAGTAGCGTGTATAATCATGGCTCCGCTGTGCCTCCTCGGCCAGCAGAGACAGAAGTGCCTAAATGGTGCCACAGAAGATAGAAGTGAAAGAGCCCAGAGATCAGAAAACAGTTCTGGTCAGGAACCAGGTTGGGTGATCACAGCAAAACCAAATCTGGGAGGACCCATCACCCTGTATGCTGGTCCAGAAACCCACCGTGTCCCAACGAAAGTGTTATAGGTCATCACCAACCCAACTTTAATAACACAAATGGCACAAAGCCATGTCTAAAAGGTGGTTAATGTAGCTCCCACTCCACCTTGCTTACTTAGATTACCAGGTCTTTGGCTGATTGGTGATGATATTATATAGCATTACACATTATAGCATAACAGCGGTACTGCTTGTTCAAAGGTATGAAATTATCACTGTGATGATGGACACAGTGTCATAGTTTGCAGTATTTGGTAGTAGCCCCTCTGTTGGTTCTGGAGAAGACAGCAGGGCTTGCAGATAATACCCTGATGTTGCAAGGAATTTGAAAAAAAGTGCAAAGGAACACAAATAAATGTATGCAAACGTATATACACAGATACGTGTGTGTGCACGTATACCTTGTCCACACCAGGGTGCCCCTGGAACCACGGGCGGCTTTGCCCTTCATATTGGCATGCATACTTGTAGACACACACACACACACACACGTGTGAATGACGGACAGAGGGATGCACCCAAACTGTTTGTTCTGTCCTTACATTTGCCTGCTCTGCTCTTGTGAGACACCAGCGCATTGACATCTGTAAGAATCCAGCCAGATTTTATTAAAACATCATCTTAGTTTAAAAAATCTTTTAAAAGCCCTGCAGGATTCTTGAACATTTCAGTCCCCTGCCAGCTTGCAGGAACAGAGCAGGCAGGTAGATTGGTGGCAGGCGTGCTCTGAATGCAGACGTCTGCAAGCTGTAACACAGCAGGAAGGTCTCCTCTGCCGTCCACCAGCGTTCCATTTCTTGGGATTTGCAGTCTCCATACCAACTCCCGTGGCATTACTGATCTCCAAAAGACCTACGGAAAGGTCCGATCTCCCACTCTGTGATGCAACCCACCTTTCCCCTCTCCCATCCTTAAATGTCCCCATCAGGATCCCAGCCAGGCTGCTGCCCCCACCCTGCGGGATGCCCAGATGCAGGCAAGGCGGTCCAGGCACCCACAGACCCTGCTTCCCCGGGGTGCCGATCCAGCAGCTCGAAAGGCCGGGAGCCTTTACCTCCTGCAGCCAGCGCTTGGGCCTGGGGCCATGTGTCCTGTGCAAGGACGGCAGGCAGCATGCAGAGTGACTTCTTCGAGGGATCCCCACCAGCGGTGCCTGCAGGACCTGGCTGTTGCGGCTCCTCCTGTCTCTGGGGTCCTGCCACCCGCCCCAAGCACCAACGGCAGCAGGATGGGTGCTGCCAGGGGCAGCCACGCTGCGGGATGTGTTCCTCTGAGGCAGAGGTGGTGGCACGGCACAGAGTGACAGCTCCCGCCCAGGCCTCCAAACCAGCTGGCTCTCAGGACAGACGTGCTGCTGTTCTTGGTGGGCATGGCAAAGCTCTCTGAGAGGGGAAACCCACCCCTGAAACTTTACAACCATTTACCGTCCGCTCTCCCGACAAGCTGCTGGTCCAGCCCCAGCCTGAATGCGGCCCAGGCAGGAAAGACTTAATTTCCTTTCTAGTAATTGCCCTGAAAGGAATGTCAACAATACATATTGGTTTAGTTGCTCTGAGATGTTTATGCTTTTCAAGGGCTCTCTTCAGCTTCCCATGGAGGCTGACAAGGGAATACAGACAGAACAAGGGAACGGCCTGTGGAATGTTCTGGACCACAGACAGCATGCTTGGTGCATAAAAGGGGGCTGGCCAGGGGCAGGTGCGGTGAGAGTGAGTTGTGTCCTTCTTGTTGTTATTTTCCTTTTCTGTTATTGTTGTATTAAACTGTCTCAGCCCACGAGGGTTTTTTTCCCTTTTCCCTCCTTTTTTCCCCACCCTTCTCAGGGAAGGGGGAGAACTGCTCGACCAGCTGCGTGGTTCTGGCTGCCTGGGGTTAAACCAGGGCATCATCGTCGCAAGGGACGAGAAGGCGACTGGTGGGCGCCGCGCTGCAGAGGGGCTGTCGGCCGCCCGCGGTGGGCTGGCACCAGGCCGCGCGTGCCCCCTCCACGCACGCGGTGCACCGCTGCCTTGCCCTGGCGCTCCACGTGCGCCCTGCGCGTGCGCCCCGCGCGTGTGCGCTCACGAGCCCCCCGCGCGCGTGCGTTCGTGTGTGCCCGCCGTGCGCCCGCCTGCGTGCGCTGCCGCGTGCGTCCCTGCGCATTCCCGCCACGTCCGCCGCGCACGCCCGCCCCGTGCCGGCGCTCCCGTCCCCCGCCCCCCGCCTGCGGGGCCGGCGCTGCCGGTGCCGGAGCGGCCGCCCGGGGTCGCTGCGGGTCGGGCCGGGTCGGCGGCGCGGCCATGGCGGTGTTCGTGACGCGGCGGATCCCGTCCGAGGGGCTGCGGGTCCTGTCGCAGGCCGGCGGGTGAGCGCGGGGACGGGCCGGTGGCGGGGCCGGTGGCGGGGCCGGTGGCGGTGCGGTGCGGTGACGGTCCGCGCTGCCGCCGCAGGTGCCGCGTCCAGCAGTGGGACTCGGAGGAGCCGGTGCCGCGGGCCGAGCTGCTGGCCGGCGTGGCGGGGAAGCGGGGGCTGCTCTGCCTGCTCTCGGACCGCATCGACCGCGAGGTGCTGGAGGCGGCCGGTGCGTGCGGGCTGCGGCCCCCTGCCCTCCCCTCCGCTTCCCACCCTTGCCCTTACCCCTACGCTTACCTTCACCCCTACCTGTTCCCTTCCCGTTCCCTTTCCCCTCCTTTGCCCCCCCGTTCCTCCCCCACTCCTGTTCCCTGCCTGCCCGATCCCCCGGGTGACCCTGGGCAGCCTTGTGCCGGTGGTGTCTTGCAGGGCCCAGCCTGAAAGTCATCAGCACAATGTCAGTGGGGTTCGACCACCTGGCCCTGGACGAGATCAAGAAGCGGTAAGGCTGGCCCGGCTCTGTGGGGTGGACCTGGCCGGGGGAGGTGGCAGGGAAGGAGGGCGAAGCTCAGCAGTCGCTCATCCCAGAGAGATGGAGGTCACCTTGGCACAGGCCTGGCGGGTGGGCTTTCGTGGAGCATGGGACTGGACAGGATTTGCCACCGGCACTTTGCTCTTGCTGGGGTATGGCTATGGTCACCCCCAACCCAACTGGGGCTGGAGGAGCGTTCGGGTGCTTGAGTGGGGCTGGGATAACACCCCCAGCTGTGGTTGAGAAGAGTCAAGTCAGGAAGTGTGGCATCAGCAACTTGCCTGGAAATTTTGAGGTAGCAGCCCAGGCTGGCAGCATTGACCCTGGAGTGCTGTGCTTGCCTTACAGAGGGATCCGCGTGGGCTATACCCCCGACGTCCTGACTGACGCCACCGCAGAACTCTCTGTCGCTTTGCTTCTGGCCACATGCCGCCGGCTGCCAGAGGCGGTGGAGCAGGTGAAGAAGTGAGTATGGGCAGCTGCCAGCCAGAGCAGGGGCTGGCTGCTGAGCCGGCAGCCCCAGGTGGAGAGCCGCAGGAGAACGTGTGCCACACTGGACAGGTGAAGCCAGAGTTGCACCGAACATCTTGCAGGCCAAGGTGGAGTCCCCTGCAATTCCGTGGCTGCAGATGTGCTGTGAGAGGGGCTGTGAGAGGGGCAGAACTCCCCTCGGTATGCTAGGGAGAGGAGCTGCGGGAGAGGGCACTCAGGGCCACTACAGACTCCTGGAGGAGCACAGACATGGCAGGTCTGGCCAGAGCTCACTGACTGGCAGTCGCCCCAAGGCTGTGGTTAGCAATGCCTAAATTAAATCAACCCCAAGGCTGCTGCTGCTGTGCATCTGAGGTCCAGGCAGATTCCTGCAGGCAACCACCGAGGTCCCTTGAAGCCGGAAGCTCGTAGAGGCTGGTTGTAAGACCATCTGTCTGTGCCAGAGGGGTTGGCTGCCCACAGCATTGCGCTCTGGCGCTGGGCCCTGAGCAGGCTCTACCCTGCTGAGGTCTGACATCTGTTTCTGTCTCACTCTCTTTGCTAGTGGTGGCTGGACAACATGGAAGCCCTTATGGATGTGTGGCTATGGTCTATCTGATAGCACAGTGGGCATCATAGGTCTGGGGAGAATAGGTAAGTGCGTGTCAGGTGCAAGATTCGTGATGACAGGGTGGTTTTGGGGCTTCAGCCAAGGAGGTTTCCCAGCGCTCACCTCTTTAAAATATATGAGAACAACAAGGAGAGCTGGGTAGAGCCTCTCCAAACAGCAATCCTGACTCATCAGGACAGACCGTAAAGTTTAAAGCATTCAAACACATCCAGTACATCTGAATGCTACAGCAAACTGGACATCGTCCTCTCGGCTTTCAGTTAAACAAATGCCCTGACAAAGTCCAAGATGACGTGCTTGTCTTCCATTCAGTTGTGGACTTTTGTCAGCAGATGGCTATTTCTTTCCTCATTTTCCAGTTTGCTCCCAAGGGTAGCTTCAGGTTTAATGTCCCGCAGCTCGCTTTCAGCAGTTCCAGTGTGGTGGGGAGGTCATTCCTGCTTGCGTGAGGAGCAGCAGAAGACATACACCCCTTGCCCCGTGCCTGCCATGCTCCAGGCTTGGAAGCAGCGTGGCAGGAGTGATCCCACCACAGCCACCCTTCATCAAGCGATGTGTCCTGCTGGCTGCTGCGCTGCCAGCCGCACCAAGTGCCAGCTTGCCAAGGACGGACTGCATGGAGAGCCCTCAGGGGCGCCCACAGCCCGGCATCCGTCTCTGCGGCATGCCTTGTGCCAGTGCTGGTACAGCGGCTGGACAGTCGTCTCTCTCGCTCCTAGGACAGGCGATCGCCCGCCGCCTGAAGCCGTTTGGGGTCAAGAAGTTTTTGTACACTGGCAGTCGCCCAAAACCAGAGAATGCTGCGGAGTTTGAAGCCGAGTTTGGTAAGAAAGGCACCCAGAACAGTGGTGGCGGTCATTGGTCTGCTGCAGGGCAGCACTGGCTGGGATGGCTCCGGGGGTTGTCACCCCACAGGGGTGGGACGGTGGAGGGAGGGAGTGAGCTGGAGGTTCTGGGTGGCTCCTTAGTGTGAACTGCTGTGGGGACACCAAAGGAGGGAATGGCAGACCCAAACACTTCCCATGCGGCGGCAGCAGGGAAGGAAACCTGCCTCCTCTGAGCCACGTGGTGTCAGCGGGAGGCTGGACACATCAGGGCTGTACCTGACCACCTGCCACAATCGCGGTCTGTCACTGGTTCTGCTGCTTTTGTCTTTCACCTTCCGCCTGTGTCTGTCCATTTGTGATTTCCAGTTAGTTTCATCCCCACAAGGAAGTGAAACCTAACGGACAGAGGGGAGAAAGTGGTGGCTGCCCCTGGGAGGTGGGGAAGGGTCTTGTGGGGCATCTCCATCTCCCTGCGGGGAGGAGGGGACAGGCTGACCGCAGATCCTCACTGAGAGCAAATGTTGGTTGCTGGACACAAATGTCAGCTTTAACCTCCTGCTTTAAAGTTAATGTCACAGTCCAGCCAGGCTCAGTGTCTCTGAGCTGCTGAACGGGACTGTTCTGTGGGCCTGTTAGAGTCCCGAGACGTGCATCAAGTGCTAATTTTTCAATCCAAAGCCAGCACATTTCCAATTCATACTTTTGTTGCACAAAGTCATTGGCAGAATTTTTTTGCTCCTTGCACTTTCCTCTAATTTCCAGGAGTGTAAGTGGCACAGCTCGTTATCTGTAGGTAGTGTATAGAGATATTTAATGCTGGTGTAAACTGCTGCTGCCGTATTTTGCTGTCTGAGCATGAAGTACATACCAGAGCCTCCTTTGGGCCAGGTGGCTGAAGCATCATTAGATTCCCAAATGGGCTGATTTTAATTTAAAAGTGAAACAAAATGCTACAGTAGTGTCTGTAAGAACATGCGTGATTTCTCTTTGGTGTTTGCTGGTCCTTGTTTCTCCCCGTCTGTGGAGAAGGGTCAGCCAGGTCTTTCCGGAGCAGCACTCACTTGCTAACGAATCTCAGGGATGAGAGAAGCTGGTGGGCTGTGTCGGGGAGGTCCCCGAGCAGAGCTGCCACCTGTGTTTCTCCACTCAGTCCCGCTCTCGAGGCTGGCCGAGGAATCGGACTTTGTTGTGGTGACCTGTGCTTTGACTCCGGCCACCCAGGGAATGTGCAACAAGGACTTCTTTGCCAGAATGAAGAAGACCTCCGTGTTCGTCAACACGAGCAGGTAATTGCAACACAGTCTCCTGCACAGCCGTGGCTGCAGGGGGATCCAGAAGACTGTGTACAGCCATCACGGCTGCAGCTGCCGGCACCGTCTGTCCAGTGTGGGGCCAGTGGCCTCCGGCCCACGATCTCTGCATCAAGCCAAAGGCAGAATAAGGTGTTGAGGGGGGTGAAAGCCTCTCTTCCTCTCTGGGGACCTGTGTCCTGCCCCGTGGGGTGGACAGACGGGTGAGTGTTGGGTGACGGGTGGGAGAGGCTGAGGGGTTGCCCAGGAGAGGGCTGTGACCGCCGTAAGCTTTGTTCTTGGGATGGAGGCGTCTGTGACAGGGCTCCTTGGCCGAGTCTGGCAGTAGCCCCGCATTCCTGTCACCTTCTTGTGGTGTGGGGCAGAACCTGGGACACCCCACACACGGCATCTGCCTGGCATGCCATGGGCTGCTGCAATTCCCTCTGTGGCTGCCTGTGCTCGGGCACCCGTCCCTGCTCCCTGCTGGCGGGTGGCCTAGAGCAGGAGCAGCGCGTTGCGCCAGGAGGTGCACCCGGACGGGGTCTGACCTCTGCTCAGGCAGCCCTGGGGACCCGGGTGTCACCGCCCGGCCTGTCCCTTGTGGCCCGTGCCCTGGCCGTGCGTCCCTGGGAGGCCATGGGGCCCCTGAGCAGCGGCGTGGCCTCTCCCTCTGTTTGCCAGGGGCGCTGTGGTGAACCAGGAGGACCTGTACGACGCCTTGGCCCATGGGCAGATCGCAGCAGCGGGCCTGGACGTCACGACGCCGGAGCCACTGCCCACTGACCACCCCCTGCTCTCCCTCAAGAACTGTGGTAAGTGTCCGGCGGCGCAGCCAGCCCCACTCCGCTCCAGCAGCGCACACCGGGTGCCTGCTGCTCCTGCAGCGGGCAGCCTGCTCGCTGGCGAGATGAGGATTCCCTGTCCTGGGAGCTGGATGGTACAAACAAGCGCTGAGACGTGGAAGGACAAGGAGTTGGATGTATTTAGCAGAGTGTAGGTCACTGTCATACAACATGGGGAGCTGTTAGATGGGAAGATTTCAGTAACATGATGTAAAACAAGTGTGGGAGGTATTTTAATTCTCCAGAAAGCTGCTGAGATCAGCTCATTTTTTGACACCTTCCTGATGGATCTCCATTCGGTGGGCTGAGGCATGGGGTGAAGTTCATGGAGGAGTCTGATACCAGCAGGTGCCTCAATGAGAAACCAAATCCGTGCTC
Source organism: Rissa tridactyla (assembly GCF_028500815.1). Lineage (NCBI taxonomy): Eukaryota > Metazoa > Chordata > Aves > Charadriiformes > Laridae > Rissa > Rissa tridactyla. The sequence goes on along the minus strand of NC_071497.1, from coordinate 208,399 downwards.
GTGCCCTGTCGAGCTCTGGTGTTCTGTAAGCTCCTGGGCATGTACTCCGCTAGAAAATTTTCCAATGTGGATAAAAGGGTGGGTGCTGAGTCTGCCCGGAAGACTCTCGGCCTCGGGAGCATGGCAGCTGCTGCAGGACTGGCTTGCTAGCCTCACCGCTGTGGGTCTGGGCTGCCAGGCGCAGGCTCGAAAGGCGTGCTCAGGAGCAGGGTTCATGGAAGCAGTGTGTTGGGTGTTCAGGCTTCTGCATTGCCTGCAGGTGCTCTGTACTGTAAAAGAGATGCTGCAGTGCAGGCTTTTATCCATAACGTAGGCAAATAATCTCCATTACTAATGTTATAATAATTGACCACTAAAGCAGCTCTGGCTCATTCCTTTGCCTTCTGTAAAAGGAGCCTTTTCACATCGGTGGATGAAAATCCCTGCCTGACTTTGCCAGCTCTGCTGCGCGGGGGCCGTTTGCCTCCACACATGCCCTGCAGTGCACCCAGCGGTCTGTAAAACACGATGTTTCACAGCAGTCTTCAGGCTCTTGCCCCAGTAGATGTTGGTTCATGCCTGTCACTGAGCAGAACCTGCTAAAGCTGTGTGGCAGTCAGGCAACAGCATGCAAATTTCATGTGTGTTTGGCTGCTACAGGGATAGTATTTTATATCTGCCACTGACTCTCAGTCCATGCAGGAAAGTGAGTGCCAAGCCTGAACACAGAAAGGAGGATCCACTCTTGGCTGACTGTGGCCTGGAGGACTTAAAAAATAGCTCAGTTAGCCACTTACCAGATGTCTTTTCCAGTGCTTGGCAACTGATGATTTTGTTTCATGCTCCATGTCCAATGTCGGCTCCAGGTGGAGCGGCAGCTGATGCAGGACCTGGGTTGCCCCCATGGGAAGAGCCCTAAAAGGGGCTGTAAGAGATCAGTGAAGGTAAGAAACGAGCGAGTAACCCTCCCTGTCCCCTGCAGTGATCTTGCCGCACATCGGGAGTGCCACCTACGCCACGAGGAGCACCATGGCGGTGCTGGCAGCCAACAACCTGCTGGCGGGGCTGCGAGGGGAGCCGATGCCCCAGGAGCTGCAGCTGTGAGGGCCGAAGCCCCACGCCTGCAGGGCAGCAGGACCTGCGTTAGCTTCCCTAGAGGAGCCCTGCGGACCGGTCCTGTGCCTCCTCGTCTCTGCAGCAGCGCGACAGTGGGGCCTGCGGAGAGGGAACTGCACCGCAGCCATTAAAGAGATGCAGCAAATGTGTGGTGCCCGTTTCATTTGAGAGCAGGCTGCCCCCCGGTGCGTGGTGGAGCCCCCATGCGGTGCGGTGCTGGGGGCAGGGGGCTGCCAGTCCCATGGTCACGTCACCACTGCTCTTGGCAGGCGAGGGACCGTGTTTGTCCCAATTCACAAAACACTTGCGGTGTCAGGACTGTCCTGTATTTTGCTAGTCAGCGTCTGTTGTACTGTAAGGCAGCTGCTGATGCAGCTCCCATCCTTGAAGCTGGGCTCCTGGTGTCACAGCTGGGGACAGGCAGTTCCGTACCTGAGTTCCCAGCTTGTAGCCAGGGAGGGTGGAGAAGTGGCCAGGCGGGAGAGCTGCTGCCAGCCCACTGGTGAGCACGCATCAAAAGGCCACGCTGAATCGGTGCCAAGGTGTGATGTTTCTATTCTTCAGGTGCCTAAAGAAAAGCAAAGAAGGCTTTGGCAGCTCCCCTGGCATCTCCAGCTCTGATTTTTGTACCTGTAACTCATTCTGGGGCACGGCTCTCAAGTGGGTTACAAACGGGAATGCACGCTGGGATGTTCTGACACCCCCACACTGGTTCTTCCCCCCTCAGCTCTGCTCCTCTGTTCATTTTGTTCCCAGAGACGTGATGACACGTGTTAGTGGAAAGGGAAAACCTGAGTGGTGCCAAGCCTCTAGCTGCCAGGAGAGGCCTGGGTGGGCACATTCCAGGTACTTTGTGGGTTCTGTCTGTCCTGCAGCGACAGTCCTGCTTCTATAAATGGGGGCTGGAACCCATTTGCCCCCTGCCAGTCCAGGCCAGCAAGCTTCTGCTCCAACTGGTGAAGAAGCCAGTGAGGTGTTCTCCTTGGATTGCTCCTGTCTGCTGCTTTCCATGCCCTGTTTGAGGGCCACGTGCCCTGATGACATTGTTCCCTTAGAGAAAAGACAAAGGTGTCTGTGACACCACGTTGCAGTGGCTGGAGGAAATTAACACATTTAATTCTTCTCAGAAATCCTGCTTTGAATGTGTGTGTGTTTGGTGTGATCCCCCAGCATCTTTCTGCCACGGTCACAGCTTCATGGTCTTGGACCAGCAATTTTCCCACCCTCCTGCACAGCCAGCACGCAGGAGCCGTTTTGAAAAGGTCACTACACAGCAAAGGAGAACACCCAACAAATTGTCAGAATGAAAGGCAAGGATTTGATATGTAGGATCATTGCATTTTGAAATCAACAGCAAAATGTGTTAAACAAGCACAGGCACGTTATTTCGCTGGAGCCCTGCCAGAGGCTTGTCCTGTGCCCAGCGCTGTGGTGACAGCAGTGCCACTGCTGGACACATCTGCGAACCGCGAGCTTGTGTTCCCCACGTATGAACACATGTATGATGAGGAAGCCAGCTCAATTTAACGGCTTTTCATGTTCTGCCTAGGTGGGGCGGTGGGGAAGCCTTTGCCAGTGCAGCCTGCTAGGGCTGGTGGGGGCCAAGTCCGGGGTCTGGTTGGCCCATCCCTGCCTGACGGTGGCAAGGCTGTTTGGGGCACATGCTGGCCTTGCTGCGGTCCCATCCCTTCCTGCCCTCCTGGCGCCCACGGCCACAATGTGGGTGGGACAGCCCTGCTGCCGCCCACGGGATCTGCTCACAGACCTGCCGTCCACGGCCAGCCCCGTGGGTGCCCCCACCATGTGGTGCAGAGATCACTCTCACCAGGTCCAAAACAGCCTCGTCCCAGCTCCATGTGCTCCCAGTCCTTGTGCTGGGCAACATGGTGAAAAGCAGACCCGGATTCACGGAGCTCCCTGCGAGCCATGGCTCTCGATTGGCTATGCAGCTCCCCCAGCCTCATCACTATTCTCACTGGGTTTTGGCATTCAGAGCAGCGTATGGAACAAGGGACAGCCTTGTTTCCAAGGCCACAGGACGTGTGGAGAGGAGGAGGAGGTGAGCGAACATTTCAGCTCGCCTGACCCCAGGGGAATCCATGCCATGGGCACAGAATGCAAAGCCCCTCGCCACATTCAGCCAGGGAAGGTGCTGATTCTGCCGAGCAGCGACAAGCTCTGCCAGCAGCAGCACCTGCACCAGCCACCAGCTGCTATCGCCTCATCTTTGTCTGCTGTTTCCTCCAAAGCCAAGACTGGAGCAGCTCTGTTCACCCGATGGGCACAGGAACCGATCCATGTGCTCCACAGCAGCGCACGTAAAAGTAACCCAGGAGCTTCTGCCTTTGGAGGAGCCACATGCAATTGGGACTAAGCATGATTAGAGATGGTGGCTCGCAGTTTGAAGCAAGGTTGAGAAGCTGTCCTCAGCTTCACCCTGGGATTTCTGCTCTGTGCGTGTGGTGGGTGGGCACGGGCACCCTGCTTCCAGCCCTGTGGGCTCCAGCATGATCTCCTGACCAGCCCTGCCAGGGCCCGGCACCCTCCAAGTCTGTTCTTACGGGTAATCCACACTGTGAGGGTTTGGTACTTAATACCAAATTCACTTCTCTGTAGGCATTTGATGTTACACTGGATTTTGATTTAGCAGAGTGATACAGCAAGGTACTGAAATTGCAGTACAAGCACAGCACTGTGATTGTGATATACGGTGGGATTGCAGTAGAAATGTGATGCCCGTCTCCGGTCTCTGAATGCTCCACCATCGCTGCGCTGGGCTCCAGACGCCGTGAGGGAGCACGTGGGCTGGAGCAGCTCCAGCCTTTGCCCTCTCCAGTGCTCTTTTTGCCGTCATTCCGTGCTCACACTCTGTGTTGGGCTGAGCCAGCTGAACCTCCCCGTGGAGTACCTCTGGCGATGTCCAGGGTGAACAGAGACACAAGCAGCTGATCCACCCAGCTGACAGGCACGTTTGTACAGGGGCCCCTGTCCCTTTGCATCAAGATCAGCCCAGTTGCTTCTGCAGCCACCCATGTCTTCTCTGCGCCTCCCTGCCGTGGCTCTGCACCCCTGGCCATGCCGCATGCCCGGCCACACCACAGCCCCGTCCAGCGCCCCCACACCCAGGGAGGAAAGAGCCTTCCCAGGCAGCCCAAAGGCTTCCGCCACACCTCGGGTCTTGGTGAGAGCTGCTCATACCCATAGAAATCGCGCTGAAAAAGAGAAGTAACACAAGGCCTCGGTTGTTGGACAGATGCAAAACCAGTGCTTTTCTGAAATGACGGCGTAAGGGGAGGGGGGGCTGCAGTGGGCAAGAGGAAGGTGTGTCAGCCGCAGCTCAGGCCCTCCCCGGCAGATCTCCCAGCAGCGCTGCCAACAGCTCCACTCTGCCAAGCCCTGGGTCCATGGGCGAGGAGAATGAAGAGGCTCGTGCTTCCTCTCGCAGCCTGGCCAGACCCCCCCCGTGGTGCCCAGCGCCTGGCATCGCCCCTCTCACCCCAGCACATCGCCCGGCTGCGCTGCCGGGGGCCGCAGAGCCAGGAGGCAGCAAGGGCGCTGCTGCAGCCGGACGGAAGAGAAGAGCCTTGGAGAAACGCCCAGGACAGTAACCGGGCGTAACGTGCCTGAACTGCTCGATTTGCTGCTTGTTAATGTACAGCACAGGAAGGTTTCTGGCAGGGGTAAAAGGAAGTGCACAAGCCCACACCTCTGAGAGCCACAGTGTACCATTTTCTCCAGCTCTCATCCCATATAAAAGCTGAGCAGGGTGCTGCATAATAATCCAAAATACTTCTTAAGTGACGAGAGGGAAGGGCAGCAGCTGGCAGTGTCCCAAGCCTGTTGCAGGGAGGGAGCTGAAACACAGAGAAAAGCCTGTGCTTGGGAATTACAGCTCATCTAGTACGTTCTGTACTTCTCTTTCTGTCCCACAACAAGTGTTCTTTTTGCTGAATTCTCTGCTTGAATTTCTCTTTATGTTAAATGAGCCATACTCTGAAAGCAATAATGGCTATTGGAAGATGTTCATTAATTAGTTATTGATGCTGGCCAGTTAAAGGAAGACCTTTGCTTCATGCCTCAGAGAGTATCTGACACGTTTATCAATACGTTTTGATTCACAAGCCTTGCTGATCACCATGTGCCTGCCCATCAGAAGCAGAAAGTGTTTGGGAAGTTTCTAACGAGACCTCTGCTGACCAAGGAAAGGTTTGTAGCCGTGGTGGAAACAGGAAGGGTGTGGGCTCCTGGGCATCTCAACTGGCTGGAAAGTTCCCAATTGACATAACAGAAACCAGAAGGATTTACTTTGCTGTGAAAACCTTGGGTGTATGAAATGGGCACATGTCCATGCAGTTAGTTTGCTGGTCTGTATGATTTTTGAGACCTGTTAGTTTGACACTAAAGATTCTGGTATTGGTGAAGTTACTGTCATGCTGATGGATGTTGACTAAATATTTGAGAAGTTATTGTGACCCCTAATGATGTGAGAAATAGTTAAGTGTAAATGAACTGGTATCCGAGCACTCGTATTACATTCCCCAAGTATATTAAGAAATAGACGCGAGCTTGTAAATAAGGCTGCTGAAGTGACCAAAGCACATTTCAGGTGTCATATCTTGGAATTTCTCCAAGACGACAATCATTTTGCTCTGCCAGCCACAGAAATCATCAGTATGTCCTTACTGAAATGATTTTGCCTTCTAAAGATAGATACTTAAAAAATTGTAAATGATAAAATGCTAACCTCATCTCTCTGACCCTGCTTAAAGGAACCTGTAGTTTTTTTAGGCAAGTCTGAGTGTGTCTGGTCAGAGCTGAACCTACTGACAGCAAAGGAGAGGTAGGCCTTGCCGCATCTCCATCCGAGGCCAAAAATACCTCTTAACAGGAATTCTTGCTCACTAAGTTCTGGATATACGGCACACCAGCAACCACCACTCAACTTTGTGGCACTAGCAGCCGCAGAGCAGGCCAGTGCGGGGAGCTGCAGCAGCCTCCGGGGCAGAGGAGCTGTGCTGAGCCTCCAGGTCACTGCAGCGTCTTCCCACGAGGGACTCGGAGACCAACAATGCAATGGATTATGGATTTTACACATGTCATGTAGATATCAACATTATTTCAGTAGCAACCACAATAATAAGCTCTTACAAAGAGTATATTCTACTGGGAACAAAATTGTTACTGAGTAAAGTACAGGCTTTTACAATTAGTTTTTGCTAAGAACAAGTATTTCTTCACAGGCCGTCATAGAGCAATAATCCCTTGGCAGGTGCCTTTTGGGTGACCTGTCCTGGTGGTTAGATGGCTGGTGGTGCTGTTGCACAAGGAGGGGAAGCAGCATTTCACGCCCGCAGATTGATTTCTCTGCTCCCCGCGCCATCGGCTGGAGGCAGAGCCCCGAGCCCGGCAGGGAGGAGGCGCGGGAGAAGGGACGGTGGCCTGTCGTGCGTCCTCCTCTCAGCCCCTTGCGAGGGCTGGCCCCCTCGCGAGCAGCAAAGGAGGTAAAACTGCTGCAGAGGTGAGAGCATTCGCTGCAGAAGTTCAGCACGTGCAGTACCAACATTTCCAAGGTTTAGCAACCCCCACCAGGGCCACAGCCCTCCCTGGGCGTCCTGAGCAGGGGATGCTTCTCGCGCGTCGCAGCGTTCTGCAGGGCTGACTCTTGGGAAGAGATGCTCCAGGGCTGACCAAGGGAGACTGCATCAGCTGCAACAAGGCTGGCAGCCACCGACGGCAGTGAGCTGCAGCGGCAGAGGCGACCGGCGAGGACTGAGCAGGCAGCCCAGCCTCTGTGAAAGCTTTCCCACAGGAAACTGCCAGCGTCTTTCCAAGACCGTTTTCTGCAGCAGGAATGGCCAAGCCTTCAGAAGTAATTCCACAGCGTAAGTAAACACGGGGCCTCAGCTAAGCATCCGCTCCTGCACAGTTACAAAGATGTAGTATCGACATATGGCTATGACCAACTGACACTTCACATTAGTTCAGAGTCATTCCTTTCTATAGGAAGCTCCAGACTGAACTTATTTTCATATATTATTAAGGAGAATCAAGAGAGCACAATATTACATTTAAATTACAGATTGCTGCTTTTATGCCTTTTCAAAATCTACTGAACTACCCTGTCTATTCAAGACATGCATGATGCTATCATGTCAAGCAATTTGGTCTCATCAGCACAAATACATTTTATTAAGCAAGTTAACAAACCAGCCTCTGTTAGGTGCTTTGCACTGCAGACCTGGAGGGTCACGGATGGGCATTCAGAGGTTGTTACCAAAAATAATTGCACAGCCACTTACCCAGCACCTGTGCAGTTGCAAAGTGAACTCATCAGGGAACGGACACAGCTGGAAAGAATGTAAATAATCTCCATGCACAAGGAGAGATGGTCCCAGAATGCCAAGGTTTCCCAGCCTGCATCCGACGCGGGAGGTGCAGGCAACGCGCCCCTTCCCATCAAGGCTGCGGCAGGAGCAAGAATCGCTGCAAGGTCAGCCAAGCCGCAGGACATCTCAAATGGTCTGCATGAAACATCTTCAGTGTCACCTCCCGCAGAGAGAGAGCCAGAAGAGCCCAGCACACCGAGGCGGTGGCTCCAGGGGACACTAAAGCACCCTGAGCCTGATGACAGACACCACGGCAAAGTCCAGCCACGCTCTGATGGTCCCAACAGCTCACAAAGCATCGACAGGGCAACACCATCCTTCGAGGCTTCATACTGGCTCAAATAGAGACCCCCTTCTTGTTGATTAGATACCACATGTCCTCTCCAAATTGGCAAAGCCTCAGCGTGAGGCAGATGGCGGCCACAGGCAGCACTGTGTGCTTGGCCTCATTTGACAAAAACGCCTGCGTGTGCGCCTACGTTTCAATGGGATTATTTAGCACCGCCAAGCGATCCAGTGACACAGAGAGCCCCATCAGCTAACACACAAGCATCACTTGTTCAGCCAACCCCTTAGATGCTGTTGGCAGGCCGCAGGGTAACATCAGCAAGTAAATCAAGTCAGACACAGCAGCACAAAAATGTAGAGTTTATTTTCAGATGTTTCAGAATACTAACACACTGACATCTTCACATGAGATCTCACTGTAGCATTTGTAAAGTTAATTTTTTACAAAAGTCCAGGCAATAAGCTCTTTGACAATGATAGCAGGCTTTGAGATGAGATACTCCCATTTCACGGCAGGGGAGAGCTAAGGGGAGAAACCGTTCTGAGATATTGCTTCATACTGGAAGACTAGGGGAGCAGCACGCCGGCCACAGGCTGCTGGGTTTGCAGTGCGCTCCTCCAGATGCACCCGATGCCAGTGAAGAAAGAAATCTAAAGCTGCTGCTTCCAAAAATGCTCCAAGCTGAATTTTTTCTTAAAGAAAGAGGACAGAAGTCCTTCCGCACAAGGTGTGATATTTCACAATGACATTGAATTTTTTATAAAAACAGATCAAAAGTATAGTTAAATATGTTTATCTGTTCATATTAGTACTTAATTACTCTAATCTCCTTACTCTCACAGATGCTTTATTCCTATGCGTCATAAGAATTCAAGGAATTCAGATGTGCTCTAGGAAACAGACAGAAAATGTAAAAAACCGTCTATTTTTAAAACAAAACACTAGAAATGCAAAGAAGATGAAACAATCTAATAAGGCAACACAAGAAAATATTAAAGTACAAAATACTGCATTTTATTGATGTTTCAGTAAGATTGTTTAGTATAGCTCAATGCTGTTAGTCCCCTGATATCAAAATTATTATCAAACAAAATGTGGCATATCCTAATGCTTTAAAAAAATGCAGCACATTTCCTTAATGCTTATAAAATCAAGAGCCAGAAACGCAACCACTAAATAAATCCTATAACAAAATCTTAGCACTTTAAAGGCATGAATCCAATCATTCACTGTGTTTCCAGGTTTCTGTTTACCTTGCATGATCAAGTGACACATTGACTGACATTTGGCATTTTTTTTTCAATGTGGAGCAATGTAATTAGAGATGAAGACACATTTCTTCATTAGTGGACTACTCTTTCACATAAAGCCAAGCACAGAAAGATGCCCATGTTTCCTTTGGTCTGACAATGGCTGTTTGGTTTCTGCGCTTCAACAATTTTGATAGCTAATCCTGCTAAATGACCTACAGGACTGTGGATTAGGATTTTGTTTTCAGTTTATCCAAATGTTAAATCCAAGGTGTTTAAGAATGCTAACTATTAGGTAGCACAAACTCCATAAAACTGCTGAACGTCATCACACAGAATTCATTTGCTATACAGAACAAAATAAACAGGGGAAGGCTTGCAAATTTTTTTTATATTAACAGAGAGCTGTTGCTCTGTGACTTAAATACCAGGAAACGCAAATCCTCTCTCTCCTGAACACAACGGACACGCTGTAGCCCTGACCCAGCTCCCAATGGCAGAGCAACATTTATCAGCAGAAGTGCTCCAAAACTGTATTTAGAAACCTAATATGCTGAACGCCAGTAGTTAGTTCATGTGCATCTTTAACAAAGGAAAAAAGAGACTGCAGAGAGTATTAGTTACAACGCTATCAAAGAGGAGGAAATTAAAACAAGATTTACATGATTCACTTGAAGAGTAATGATCACTGAATTTCTGCTATACAAAGCATACAGTGCTATTTTTTAAATTAAATTTATGCTAGATTTTTTTAATTTACGTGGAAAAGTACATCTATGACACTACTTTAAGTGGAAGGACTGGATTTGATAACTACACTTTATAGAGAGACATAAATATGGCAAATGAGGATCATTCCAGACTGGTTTGATCTGAGGAACAATCCACAGTAGTAAGTAAGTAGAAAGTAAGTGTACAGAGGAGGAAATTAAAGCCTGATGATAAGAGTGTCAGAAAAGGACAATATGCTTACACAATAGCAGGGATCAGATTGAGTATCAGCATCTGGAAACAGCAAGAGACCATCTTACACAGTAAAAAAAGCCATCACAAATTATCTCTCTCCTTCAAAATAACAAAGCAGACAAAGACAAGCTCTTTTCAGACTTCTGTGTATATAGAATTTTAACAGAGGAGATACAAACTGGTTAAAATACGGCTAAGAATAGCACGAACAAGAAACAGTACTTCACTTATCACTTAATACAAGTTTCTACAGAAAAAAATCAGTCAAACATCCAGATCTTGCTGTATTCAAAGTATATATACATCTGGTAGTCCAAAAGTTACTTGTCTTGGATTTAATTTAAGCACCTTCATTACACAGTGTCCTTTACTACAAAACAGCCAAACATACATTCATAACCCTAGAACTATTTTTATAATTAGCATATTTTAAAGCATTATGTCAGACAGGTGCATCCAAAGGCGTTTTTCTCTTTTAAAGATACGCAGTCTGCGTTAGTTACAGCAAACAACTCTTGCATTACTGTCCACACATAATGCGGCAACTTGTTTTACAGGTCATTTATTTAAATGCTGTCACTTTTACAAAATATTTTAGAAAAAAAAAAAGAGGAAATTTGCACTTCAGTTTCTCACTCTTGAAACCTTCTACTTCATGAGACAACCACGCTCTCACCCCTCTGCCCTGCAAAGGAACCGCTTCGCTTTAGAGATTGTATCCCCATCAGCCCAAGGCCTGAGCGTACGTCACAGTAACGCTTCACACAGCCGCAGCGCGACTACTGCAGACCTCCAAGTTCTTCGCTTACAGCTCGTTAAGCCTCACAACACCCCTGTGAGGTAGGTACAGTAATATCCCCAATTGACAGAACCAAGACTTTTGTGTGTGTGGCACAATCACACGCTACGTGTTCACGGACCAACGAGAGCAGCCTCTGAGCCTGCAGCCTTGAAGAAAACAGTGTTCATGTTCCTGTGGTGCTTCAAGGAGCCAGACATCTGCACCGGCGCTCTCCTTCAGGCCCAGGGTGGAGAAGGTTAAAGCAACGTGCTGGGCAGGTTGCTGCTCTGCCACCTCAGGCAGGTTGTCTTGGAGTGTTTATACAGGTGGCTGGACTGGCTGAACCGCTTGCCGCACTTGAGGCAGGCGTAAGGCTTCTCCCCCGTGTGCACACGGATGTGCTTCTTGCAGTCTGTCAAGGTCAAAAACGTCTTGCAGCAGATCTTGCATGCATACTTGCGTGCACCTTCTACAACCAAGACGTTGTGCTCAGATAAGGCCTTCTTGCATTTTGAAAGGACATCTGCAGACGCCCTCGTCAGCTGCGGTGGACCAGGTTGTGACGGATGCCCGTTTTCAAAAGAAGTGGTCCCATTCATGATCAGCTGGGAACCGGATGAGTTGTCTTGCAGCTGCGAGCTCCTGACAGAGGTCACCACAGGCATTTTGGGGGCTATGCGGCGGTAGCCAGGAAAGCTGCTAGCTCCACCTCTTACTGAGCCCATCATTGCCCTTGACAGGGAATGCAAGCCCAAGCCTGACCGTGGGAAATCAATGCTGAACTGCTCCGCTGCCCGGTAACCAGAAGTCTGCACGCAGGGAAGACCCATCACGTCCTGCATTGGTCTAACGAAATGAGAGTCTGCGGGCTCGGTAAATGGATTCTCGACATGAGAGACGGTGGCGGATGAATGGCCACCAGCAGGCCCTGACTCTGGACTCATCAGATAAGAAGCATCACTGTCCATTCTGCAGTCACTGGTGGTATTTGGAATGTTGTCATCACTGTTTTGACTAGCACCGAAGCCACCACCTCTGCTTTTATTTAGAAAATTTGAAATACTGAAAGTAGACTTGTGTTCCAGGTTATTTGACACCTCCATAATATGGATGTCTCCCACCCTATCGGTACTGGACTGTGGGTCAGAAAAGCTACGATCACTGCTCTCAGGACTCAGTTCTATCTTCTCTGCGCTGACTACTCCTCCTTCCACTTCAACAGACTCACTGCCCTCTGCTTGGGAAGTGACATCGCTCACCTCATCTTGAGGCTCTGGGGAACTCAAGGGCTCAGACTTTACCACCACCCTCATGTGCTCTTTTTCATTCAGACTGACCTCTGGATTCTCACATGGGAAGTTGTTCTTCTCAGAGGCAGCCTCCTGGTCAAAGCTCGTTTCCACCTGTGTTGCCTGGGATGCCATGGACATCTGCGAAATGTTTCCTCCGCTGTTGTCAGACTGGCTGGGCACTTGAGCATCTTCCTGAGCACTGAAAGACTGGTCAAACATAATAGTGTTATCCTCCTGGTTATCAGCAACCACATCAGCCTTAGAGTTGTCCACAATCTTCAGTGAATCTGGTGAGAAGAAATCTTCCCGTGAATGAACTACTGACTGCCCGCTCTCTGCAGTCACATCGGAAACAGACTCATCCATGGCAGGCCTTATGCGCTGTCTGGCCCTATCTTCAGAAGACTGTTTACGTTTGTGGAGACGACGGATGGGAAAAGTAGTGCGTTGCTCGATGTTACTTCTCATCGAGGAGCTCATAGTATTTGGTTGTTCCTCTGTGCTTGGAGTGGAATTTAAGGCAGAGCTCACGATGCTCAGTCCAAGCTGCTGGAGCATGAAAGACCTCTGCATGCGTGCATTTTGCTCTTGAACTCTATCACTCGGTGGAGACATCGGCAGTGTCCTGGTAGTAAGGTAGTGTTTGCATGCTTTAACAACAGAGTTCAAATGTAAGTGAGAAGCAGCCAGCAAGACATCCATAACGTTGCTCTCCCCAAGCATTAGTGTGGAAGTATACATCATGTCTATCAGAGCAGCAAAAGCTTCTGCTGTCACCACTTCGCTGTCCAGCTGAATCATATTCATAGTCTGATCTCCTTCTGCGACAGTAAACAAAGCTCGGAAATGTGTGCTACATGCTGCCAAAACAGAGCGATGGGCTTTGAAATGCCTGTTCCCCACCACAATGACACAGTCGCAAAGCTGGCCATGAAGCCTCTGGTAGTTGAGCTGCTGAAAGATTTGCTCAAAGTGTCCTGGAAAATCCATGATCCTATAAAACAAAACATAAGAAACGATAATATTAAAAATGGCCAAAGTCGTATTCAGACCACAGTGAGCCTGGGTTTAAAAGTGAAAGATGACAGCTGAAAGCCCGATGAACAATAACTGATCTTAATTTACCACTGCCCCACTGGCACTGTACCAAAACTGGCAATTCTGCGGAGGAGGACAAGGAAGAAAATGCAGGTTCTGCCACGGAGCTGACCTAGTGTAACAGCTGCCTCAGCATCCCAAGTGTCACAGGCAGCTCTGCTGCCAACTGAGTAACGCAGGTCATTTCACTGCCATTGGCTCCTGTCCAAACTAAAACACACTCTTCAGTAAAACATTTAATCCTGTTTTTTAAAAAAATCTAATTGTGAATGATCTACTCCAACCTTTGATAAATTGCTCACATTATTAGATAACCTCCCACTGAAAAGTCTGAACTTTAATTCTCATCTTATTTAATCCAGCTTCACCTTCTGTAAATGACTTTCTGCAGTTTCTCACCTACTGTGCAGAACTGCCATTCAAGCATCTGCTTTCAACGCAGAAAAGAGAGTTAATGGAAAAGAAGGGAGACGCTTCTGCACTGGAGCAAGCGGTCAGTTCTTATGTCAAACTGCCACCTTTAGCTATCCGAAGTGCAATACAATTTTCTTATTCACTATAGTTCAGCAGCTGGCATGCACTGAAAGTCCTCTCTTTTTCCCACAACACAAATAAAACGACAGTAAGACTGAAATGCCTGTCAACGTTACGAGCTGTCTCCACACTTGCTATTCCTTATGAGCCTTCTTGGTCCATAAGGAAGTTATGCGAAGCTTTTGACAAAATGATGCACTACGCAACAAGACAACTAGACAAACTCAGGGGTGTTTTCTTCTTAAATTTCCATCAACAGAACATAAGTCAAATCTTATTAGACTCGCTTTAAGACTGAATAGGTGACTTTTGCGACATCTCTACTTTTTTCTCATGACAAATCAATGCAGCATAAGATTTGGGGAACAGAAAGGTTTCATTTATAGGGCACACACTCACACATATTTGTGTTCACGTTTATTTTTCAATAGCAATACTGTAGTATCACGTGACACAAGACTGTAAAGCAGCTGAAAAAAAAGTTCACAGAGAATTATACTTTTGAAGAGGGATCAAGTGTGACTCTGCCAATTTAAAATTCTGTCCTCAAATGCACACGTCATGAACAAACTATATGCTGCATTTTCATATGTGCACATGTAGTGGTTTGTCCTCAGACGGCAACAAAGAACCACGTGTCGCTCTCTTGAGTCTTCCCAATACAGGAAAGAATTGGAAGAAAAAGGCAAAACATGAGTTGAGACAAAAGCAGTTTAACAGAACAGCAAAGGGAAAAAGAGAGGAGTATAGCAGACAGGACACCTGACGCTCTGGTCCAAGCCCTGACTTCCAGCCCCCTCCCCCAGCGGTGCAGAGTGGGCATGGCTCCCATGGGATGGAATACCTGTGTCCCTGCCAGAGCCCGGGGAGAATTAACCCTATGCCTGCCGGAACCAGGACAGCACGGTCACAAGCTGTATGAGTAAATTACATGCAAAGCTTCTCATAGTCACGTTGACCAGCAAATAAAAGTTTGCTCAGAAATAATGTTTGTATTTCAAACTCTTTACAGGTGTTGCACTTTATGAAGCGACTTTGCTCAGAAGTTATGCTCAGGCCAAGTACATGCACTCATTCAGAGGAAAACAGATACAGCTGTTGGTGTAGAATGTTAATTACTTTTCAGTTTCATTCACCTGGATGGACAGAGATTAACTATTTCCTTGGAAGGATCATCAGAAAAAGCAAAACCTCAGATATGCAAAGAGCGGCTCCCAAGATCACAGGCATGGAGCAACAGCAGCATACATCCACAAAAGCTCACTCAGCCCACAGAGCTCGAAGCCCTGAGCTCTCAGTTCCTGCAAGGCAAACAGCGGCACAGGAGGCAGGGCAGACTAGCCACTAGCCCCTCCAAGACACGTACTGCTGAAAGACCGTGCTGGTACAGGTCAAAAAGCCAAGCCATACACAGAAGATCACTGATGGACTTACACACTTATGCACACATAAGCGGGCAGCTGTAGAAGTAGAAAGACACATGGGCTTCCGGCAGAAACTCAGCTCAAACTAGGAAAGTACTTCTGCAAACTTCCCCCACCTTGGATTATCACCATTAACGTGTCACGGGAAAGCAGGATTCTTGATCCTCTTTTATAAAAAATACACTTCTGTTGAACTAGTTCAGGAGTTATTCTGCAAGCAACATGAGATTAGCTTTCTCATTAGGAAACGATGTTAACGTGTGCTCTGTGTGCCCTCACTCCCTGCACAACCACCCACTTGCTCCCACTCCTCACCCTGCCAGAACAAATGTCCCAGAGGAAGCTCCCGCTGGGGCTGATGGAGGTTTCCCAGTCACACCACCCGATGGCAGAGCAGAAGCACAAGCTGAACACATGACAGGCTCTCCATCCAGCAAGCATTCAAAACTGGGCCCCCGTTTTCTTTTAGGCCCACAGCTACAAACTGTGTTGGACTTAAAATACTCCTCTCCTCAGCCAAAACTTGCCAGTGTCTCCAATAGCTATGGAAGGAATGGGCAGAGTAATTGTGCTCTGTAACACTTCTTGTCATTAAATAAAGTTTTGCTTTGTCAGGGGCAGGAGACTACAGACAGCTATGGGGTAAGAAGGCCTTAGATGCAGATACTCTCCATTTTTAGCTTGTCTTGAGGCTACTATGGACACTACTGTGTGATCAACAGCTACCATTTTCTGATTTGGAGGTTTTTGAAATGCCTTAGGAAGAAAGAGCCTGGACAAACAGGACAAAGGGACCTGCTCAAGGTTGCAGCTTTTGCTGCACTTGGACTAACATCAGGCTACATAAAATAATAAGCAAAAAGATCTGAATTCATGCCAGAAGAGGTAGCAAACTAACATAAAAGCACAAAGACTAAAACCATTAGGTCACAAAAACACCCACGGAACAGCCGCTGCCAGGTTGGAGCTAATGCAAGAGCAGCTGCTGTCCCCAGTTGAGCGGCAGCTGGCACCCAGGCACCGTGTCCTCCTCCAAGGCACACGATGGACACTTCACAGGTCTTTGCTGGAGAAAGATTTCACCACCTAGCCCACTGGGCAAAGAATCTCTCCAAAGGATACAGTTTTACCTAAACACTGAAAAGCCGAAACTTCTGCTGGTAAAAATCTGTTACCTCCAACTGCAATTGGTTCCTGTGTATTTTAAAAAGAAAAAAAAAAAAAAAGCTTCCAGCAATGGTGAGAGTCCAGGCTTACCGGCAACATCAAAAAATCCCCTAATTTGGCAGCACTACGATGCCTGAATGCCTGAAATAAGCACCATAATGAGATTTAATTAAGTACCATGTCACAGTCCACCCTACCGCTATAAATGAAGTTATGTAATAAACCAGAAGAATTTGAGTTTGCTGCTTTTTTTTTTTAATAAGAAATAGGAATACGGATAATAGGTGATTTTATTTCTCTTCACTAACAATGCATATTTAACAGTAAAAATAAGACAACATTTTCAAACAGAAAAAAACATTAAACAAACACTAGACAAACTTCGGAATTGCACAGTTTTTATTTCTACACATTTTCTCCGAGAGAAGCATAACACAAAGGAAGGTGAGGAAATGCCTTCTGGGCGCTGTAGGAGGAGGGAGGAACAGGATGGACCCTGAAACTCACTGACCTCAGGCAGCCAGACAAAAGGAAGAGGGGGAGCTTGTGGTAAGAGCCACAGGTCCCAGCAGGAACGTGGCAGAGGCCTGGGCTGCTTTATGAGCAATGCTGTTGCTTTGCTGTCTGCCTTTGCTGCTCGGGCAGCCCTGGTTAAACTCATGGCCGCCCTTGTTCCTGCGAGCACCATGCAGGGATGGCCTCCACTGCAAGGAAAGCTCCCCTCCAGCCAGGCATCTCTGGGAAGTTGAGATGGGGCTGCCAAACAATTCTTCATTTATCTTCTTTTGCTCGCCTCTGAGATGGGTGAGCTGTTATGTCACAGATAATTCTCCGTTCTGGGCTTCACAGGCCTAAACCACAGATCTAGGGGGAATTTGGAGAGGGGGCCGGCGAGGGGCAGGGGGAGCAACAGTGCTCTGGCAAGAGCAGCAAAGAAATTCCTGCTCCATCTGGAGTCCCATCACTATAGCATCCGTGTGCTCTTGGGGGGCCTGGATGTTGGTCGACTTTCTTCTCACTTCACTCCACTCCGCAGTCAGGAGTGACAGGTCCAGGGAACCATTTGATAGTTGTACAGCTATATGCACGGCTGAGCCGCACAGTGTACAATGAGACAGCCCACCAGCAGACACCCCGGAAAACACCAGGCACCCACCACACCAGGAGAGGCAAGGGATCTCCTTTCCCTAAGGACCAGAACTGGAGGACACCACAGAATTACCTACAGTGACTCCAAAATGCAGCAGTGCCGAACCACTATCACCACCACCTACAATGGCAGCCAAGACAGGCGCACTTTCCTGTGCCCCATCTGCAACCATGAACAAAATCGTTCCACTTGTACCTTCACCGCAGAAAGCACAGGGCCCAGCAGAGACTGCTCCAGCTTCAAGGATCGTCAGAAGCAAGCTGTTTACAAGTACCCAAGCATTTCCCAGTCTGTGCTCTACTTTAGGTCATTTTAGGAAACGCACTGTAGAAGATATAAAATACTTGAGAGCTCAGGCATTGCCCTTATCAACCCAACACCAGGAGCTGGTATGCTCCAGAAGGCTATGTAATAAAGCATTCGAACCAATGCCCAGAGAAGACCGGAGGTGGAAAACACCAAACATGAAGACAGGATTTCACATCAGTAAAAAGACTGAACTGGACTCCAGCAAGGAAGATGGCTAACAGGGATGGTCCAAGGTATTTCTGCCCAGGCAGCAATATGTATTTCAACCAGAGAAAACAGGCAAGAGTTGTTGTTTTGACCAATGATTTGGGATTTCAGAATTCAGAGAGAGTCCTTGCTTACAGTCACCAAAAGTAGTCGTATCTGTCATGCACCTGAAACAAGACAAACCCCAGTTTTTCTTCAAATAACAGTAATTTGGCTTGCTACTTAACTTTTACTACACCATAAAAGCTAAATACCTTGAACCAGAATCAACAAACACAGACCTCACAGTGAAGCTGAGATCTTGTACAAGATGAACTGAAAATTATAAAACTAGATTTGAATCATATATACTGCCTCCTATCCACATACCACCTTCATCAAGAGATCAGCTACTTCAGGTTACTAAATACATGCAACACATCTAAGTCATTACCAAAATATATGAGTGGCGCATTTCTGGATACGCACACTCTGTCTGTCTTCCCCTCCTGCTCCAGTGATACCTCACCTTTCAGCGACAGCTGGCCATAAGGCACCTCTGAACTGCCCATGGAATGCACACCCCCATCCTTCCCCTATCAAACGACCCGACACCTCCAGCACAGGACGGGTGGCATCCCATCACACGGTGTGCGAATGCCTGTGCGGATGAAGGACAATCCCAACCAAGTAGTGAGTGGTTTCAGTAGCCAGTCTCTGCAGCCTTCACGAGGCTCACAGCCAGCCCCAGTTCACAACCTGGGGACCCATGGAATGTTAGATGAAATCTTTGTTGAATCAGATCCAGTCAGTGGGACTCAGGGGAAGCATCAGTGGCACGAACAGCAGACATCAAGTCCAGCACCTTTTGGAGAGCAGCAGGAAAGGGAACAGCTTACTTTTATAATCAAACAAGTTGCCACAAGAGAACAGAAACTATACCAAATTGTTTAGCTACAAGGAGTTTTACTATAAATACAAACAGTCAGAGCTAGGAAAATTCTAAGGGCAAGCAATGAAAAAACATCCATGAAATCCTGACTGGAAAACAACTGTTCTGCCTGTCCCTGAACTAAGGCCTATGAAATCAAACTAGCAGATCAGAACCAAAGAAATACTCCTTCACGTAACGTAGTAAAGCTATGAACTCCTTGCCACGGGCAAGTACACATGAATTCAAAAGCCATTACAGAGATTTGTTGAAGAAAAATCATTTGAGAGCTGTTAAATATTCAGATGCCACCTCCGTCTGGGGAAGGCACTAAACCACAAGTCACTGGAGGCGTAGTTTTATATACACTTACCTCTCTGGCTTTCAATTTTACAGATTGCTTTGCTATTTTCAGAAGAGTTTTTTAGGAGAGAACTGTGGATTTTTTTTCATGTAAGATTGATTTGGTAAAAATGAATAAGGAAGCGGTTTCTTCGTAGCATTTCGATTATACGCTTAAAAAGATAATTAACCTTTGAATAAAAAGTGCACTCAGTAAATATTTAACTTGCCTCTTCACTGCTATAAGAAAGCATACCACAGCAGATCCAACAGCCCAAGAGAGGTGAGGCTGCTGCTGCTAAACGTCCCCAGGTCCCAGCAGGAGAGCCAGGGGAAGATGCATTCCCAGGGGCGCAAATGCACAGAGTACACGTAAATGCTACAAGGGACACTCAGCACTCACACAAACACGGGCAAGGCCAGAGGGCCCGTCCCGCTCCCCTCTCTGGCTGGGCAGGATGGAAGTCCACCTGCCAGAACATACATACAGGTGCAAGGTGGAGACCTCCAGCAGCTGGCCCTCCCAGTAGCTGCTCCCTGAGTCCCAGTCTCCAGGCACATAGTCCCCGACGCCACAGCCTGGCTCCTGCACAGACTGTCACAGGCACACAGAGCCAACCAGGACGTCCCTGCTCCCACAGCTGACCCTGCCATGTCCTTGTCCCTATAGACACAGGCGCTCTCACACCCAGAGCTACCCGTAGGGACCCACAGACCTGTTTGTCTCTAGGGCACTTCACTGGCTGATCCAGGTTGATGTTCGCTGGCCATCAGACGCTCGCACACCTGCTCTTGCTCCAGTCAATGCCTCTAGGACACGGGGACCCTCTGCCTCGTGGCAGCACTCACACCAACACAGAGCCAGGAAGGAGTTTAATAAAGGGCAGGACAGACAGTGCTTACCAGATGCAGGGCATGGCCAGGCAAGAGCACTGACCAGCCAACTGCCTACACGTGACCAGCCCTTCTCATCCCCTTACCCCACTGTACTTCCACGCTTGTTCCTCCCCACATCCCCTAAACTCTTCCTTTGCCTCACTTTTGGTTCCTCCCCTAAACAACCCATAATAAGTTCCGTGGGATCCCAAACTGATCTTCCCCGCAGCCCACATGTCCTAGAGGTGGGCAGCAACCCCCTTAGTCTGACAGAGCTGCTCTGTGACTCAACATGATGGGTCATGACAGGACACTAGGCAGAGGCTCTGCTGGGACTGCCCTGGCAGGGGCCTGGACAGGGTGCTGCTTCCTCGGAGTCCTTAATTTGGGTTCCTGCCTGCACCTCTGTGCTCCTCTGGGCCTGTGGAGATATGCCTGTGATGGGCTGGCTCCAGGGATGGGCTTGGGAGCAGCCCCTCAAGGTACTGCTTGAGATCTACCTCCTGACATTGCCTCTCCAAGCGCCCTTGGGGCTGTGCAGAGGAGCTTGATCATGTAACCGTTCATGGTGGCACATAGTAAAATATTCCTTATATATGTGGAGGAAGATAAGGCTTACATTTCTTACACTATGCCTTCCGTGTTAAGAAAGCATCAGGATTAAAAATACCTAACTGGGAAGACAATGTGCAAGTGTTTTGAAATTCTAGGAAAAAATACCTAAAATTTACAATTACACAGCCTGTTTATTAACTTCCCATTACCTATTAACCTCAGAATCTCCCTGTCAACTCCAATCAAGTTTAACAAAGAGGAGGTAAGATACTGGACTCCAACATTTTTTCTTTAAGTTAGTGTCTGGTTACAGAAGAAGCCAAATTTATACGGACTACTTCTCACACAGTCATAATTAATTCCCTTTTTCTCTTAAACAACACAAAACTCCCCAAACCAAAACCAGCCAGCCATCCAGTTTGCACACAGAGCTATGAATGAGGCACTCGTGCTGCCATCTGTACAGCCAGGCAGGTAGCAGGAGAAGGGATACTAGAGATTTTTCCATAGGGGTTCAGGCTTTGTTTGTGCATATTTCTACTACTTGTAGTGGTATAATTTCTTCACATGGTTTCCTTCTATTTCTTCAACGAATAGTATTGATAATAATATGTAGACTTACAGCCCCTTTTTCCATCAAATCCCTCTGCTCTAGCACTTAAGCTGCAGCAAGATGGGACAAGGCAAGCATTTAAATACATTTACACTGAAACTACTGCAGAATCAAAACCTTTTCTCTCACTTCTTTAAAAAAAATTAAAGCCAGCCCCCTATAGTGTGAAAAAATAACAACTCTGAATAATGATCTTTTTAAAATTGTGTTACTAAGTCCAATAGTAAAGGACACAGTTTAGTTTACACTGCAATCCTGAGCCACTGTCAAGAACTCAAACATACATAATCAAACAAATAGAAAAAATCAAATGCAACCCCAAGTTCCCCACAAAGAAGCCTTTAAAAAGTATGCAAAGTAATTGATTGTGTGTTATTAAAACCAACAACAAAAGCTGCCTCAACTACACTGTTCTGTAGAACGACACCAGAAATCTCACATACAAATATACTACTGAATACTTTTTGACTAGGTACTTGTTTTTTCCGTATCAGATAAAAGAAGGGCAATTTATTACTTGCACCTCAAACCCCTTTCCCAACAATCTGTATTTAAATGCATTTGATAGTTTAGGTACCAGGCCTGAAGGAATCCCTGGCATATAGACAAAACTTGAGAGTGTGCCAATATAATAACTGTTTGCCTCTTAGCTTAAATTACATTTTACAAAACACTACAATACACTTGCACTGTGCTTTATCACTGTGCTTTACATAATGCATCTCATAAAAAGCTCCCCTGAAGCCTGAAACACAAACAAATCTAGACAGGACTCTGTGACACAAGTGTTATTTTAGAAAACACTTTCTGCTATCAGTTATGTGGTTTTTTTAACAAGTTAGCAGGACAGTGGGAAGGTAGAGACAGGAAGAAATGGAAGTCTTCACTTTCTTTGACATCTTCAGCACGTTCGGTCACTTTGAAATACGGATGGTGTGCATTCTCTCCTCTGAGAGTGCTTTCAAACTCAACATATGGAGGAATTTTAGTTAACAGTAGTTAAAATGATTTCTGGACTTGCCCTGTACAACTAAAGCAGTCTCCAGTGTTACATCACTTTTGTGTATGCAACAATACGGTGAATGCCAGCCACAAACAGCATTTTTTGAGTGTGTCTGACAAGCACCTGCAACTAGTGACTTCCATGACAGCTGAGCTTACAGCATCTCATTTGATGTTTCCTTAGCCAGGTTTTATATACAGTTCCACTCACACAGTTTATCTCCCTATTGTCAGGGAGGATGAGTTACAACTTGTCTAAGAATCAGAAAGGATAAACTGCATTACAAATGCAGCTGCTGGTTGCATCAGCCCTCCATAGAAGAGTGAGAGATTAGCATATGGCTTAGTATTTTCTCATCATCTGAAAGGTACTGCAAATAGACAGTCCAGCCCATGGAAACACTATTAACAAACAGTAACAACATAGCTTGCCAGTTGCAAAGAGCAACAGGACAGGAGCAACAAAAAGCTTCCTAAAAAAAGGGCTAGATTTTTCTTAGACATTCTTAGTCATCTGAAGAAATGGACACTACCTGTGCCATGGCCATCCTCCCTCTTCCTAACATTTCCACTCACCTCCTCCCAGCCCTGTGATGCTTCTCTCAGTCTCCAGATCCTGCAGCACAGTGTGACTTCAGAGGAAGACACACAGGAGGAGACTGAAACGTGACACTCCTGCATTTTGATGTGCCATCTCAGCTTGCCACCAGGCGGGGCGTTTCTTTGTTGTAATTCTACTATTTAACACACCTGTACTGTGTATGTTCTGAACAGACCGAACACTGTTTCCTTGTAATTCCCGGCTCACCCCTTCATCATTTGGGCTTCAAAGTCAAGATCATAGCTTTCATAGGCTGCAGTCTCTCTCAAAAGAGTTGATGTGTGCTTTACCAGTCAACTTACAAAAGCACGGTGTTTTCTAAGAATCAATAAGAAACAGAAAAAGATCATGCATTCTATTCTTGATCTTAGGAAGCTAAAAAACTGTATCTAGATATGAGAAAACAGCTGTAACCAAGAGGACTATGGGTTTTTAGTCATTGCACAGTGAAACACCTCAAGAAAGCTGTTTGGGCAATATCACTATTTGATTTATTTACAAAGGGAAAAGCAGAGAATGGTGCTACACAGAACTGGCAGTAACGCCATTTAAAGGCATGGGAAGACAAACTGCCATCAACAAGGATTGATCTGAATTGACAGTTATGTTACCAGTTCAGAAAACCTCTCTTGAGGTTCATGGTACCTTGGCAGTCTCTGTCACTGGCATCATACTCTCACAAGAACAGCCAGCGCTGCAAAGGAAACTCAGTTGTCAGCCTCTCTTGCCTACCATCACCCCAGTTCAGGAATCAAACCATAAATACCAACAGAACCAAAAGTGGTCTGTGGCCAAGGATCCCACAGGAAAGGGCAGCCACAGACAGCTCGGCACCAGCATATCATCTTCTTGCTCAGCATGGCAAGCATTTCTAAATCTAGCTCTTCAACTTCACTATTTACCAGAGATTCAAGAATTTTTAAAAACCCCATCCAACAACCTTCCTTGGTGATTCCTTTGCCTAAGCTTTTAACCCAAATGGAACTAGGGTTAACTGCATAATGAATAAATCTACTTTTGCCAGGAAATGGTTTAGATTGAAGAAACAAATATTAGTTTGCCACCACCACAATGGATTCATTAGTATTAAACATCTTCCGCCTAAGCAAATAACTCTATTCACATAACTGATTCAACAGATGACCACTGTACTTCAAAGGAGAACTACTGAATTATCTGCTTCTGACCTTCCCAAACTTGTTTCAAAAACTCATCTTCTAACATTATCATTTTACCCTCAGAAGGGAAAAAAATCTACCCGGACACATTGCACACTTCTGCCAAAACCTGGAATTGTGGAGGGTTGACTAGAAACCCGCCCAGCCGCTCTCTCACTCCCCATCCTGAGCAAGATGGGGAAGAAAGTCAGATTAAAAGCCTGTGGGTTGAGGAAATAAGGATAGGGAGATCATTCACCAATTACCATCCAAAACACTCAACTTGGAGAAGATTAATTGAATTTATTGTCAATAAATAACAGAGTAGGACAGAAAGAAAGAAAAACAAAACTAAAAACACCTTCCCCCTCCTTCTTCCTAGGCTCAAATTCGCTCCCAAATATTCTACCTCCTCTCCAGAGGAGCACAGGGAGATGGGCAATGGGGGTTGTGGTACAGTTCATCACACCGCTCCTTCTTGCTCACACTCATCTCCTGCTCCAGTGTGGGGTCCCTCCCATAGGAGACAATCCCTCACAAACCTCTCCAGCATGGGTCCTTTCCATGGGGTGCAGTCCTCTGGGAACAGACTGCTCCAGCGTGGGTCCCCCATGGGCCCACAGGTCCTGCCAGAAGCCCTGCTCCAGCACAGGCTCTCCACAGGCTACAGCTTCCTCCAGGGTACATCCACCTTCTCTATCATGGACCTCCTTGGTCTTCAGCTGGACAGCCTGCCTCACCATGCTCCTTTCTACAGGGGAATCTCTGCTCCGGTGTCTGGAGCACCTCCTCCCCCTCCATCTTCACTGACTTTGGTGTCTGCAGGGCTGTTTCTCTCACATTTTCTCACTCGTCTCTCCCAGCTGCTGTTGCGCAGTACTTTCTACCCTTCCTTAAATATGTTATCACAGAGGCACCACCACTGCTGCTGACCGGCTCAGCTTTGGCCAGCAGCAGGTCCGTCTTGGAGCCAGCTGGAGTGGGCTCCGTCCAACATGGGTCAGCTTCTGCTGTCTTCTCACAGAAGCCACTCCTGCAGCCACCCTGCTACAAAAACCATGCCACAGAACCCAACACAGGCATGTACTAATGAAGAATTAAAAAGAACACGTTGTCCTAATCACGGTTTAAAAGTCACGCTAGAGGGTAACAATTTA
Organism: Rissa tridactyla; assembly: GCF_028500815.1. Classification (NCBI taxonomy): domain Eukaryota; kingdom Metazoa; phylum Chordata; class Aves; order Charadriiformes; family Laridae; genus Rissa; species Rissa tridactyla. Next base: position 183,238 of record NC_071497.1, on the reverse strand, counting down.
CATGACTTGAGTGTATTATGATGAATTAACTGAACTCCTTCCGGGCAGTTTTTGAAAGGCGGGGGAAGAAATTAAGCAGCTTTTCTCAGTTTGAAATTTAACTTCCTTGTCTGTTTCACACGGACACCACTCCAGGTCTACCTTTTGTTTATAACAGATGGGTTTAAAGCAGAGCACAACATAGTTACCAGCTTAACCACTGCAGCATTTGCCTTCGCTAGCACGACCATAAGAAAACTGGCAGCTAGTGAGGTCACTACCACAGAGATAACAAACACATTCCAGAGAAGCAACTGGTGTGGATGCAACTTGTGTTGCAAACAGTGCATGGGACACCTCTCCACCTGTATGCTGTCCTCCAAAGACGAACTGTGATTCAATAATTACAGCCAGTACAAAAAAGTAAAGCCTAATTTGTGTCATCCAAAGATATGCTTCTTTGAAAATTTCAAAGCATTAAGTTAGCTGACAGCTAAGAAAGGCTGTTGTTCCTGTGCTCATTCCTGAGTACGCTGAAGGCACTGTTCTGAAGAGTGGAGTCGTACTTTTTTTTTTCTTTTTACATCACCTGTAATATCAGAGTTCTATGTCCCTCTCAAGCCTCAGGACAGCACCTACATCTTATCCTTACATCGTCAGCAGTTAAAAACACATATGTACCTTAAGCAAAGGTCATGCACACACAACAGAAGGGCTCTTTGGAGATGCCTTGCCGAGCGCGGAGCTTCAGGTCCGGCCCGAGCGACAGCTCTGTTACCCCGGGGCCCGGCAGGGCCGCCCGGCCGCCGCCAGGGCTCTCTGCCCGCCGCTGTGACCCGCCGCCACCAGCCGGCGGACACCCCGAGCCGGCGGGTACCGAGCTGGGACTCCGGGGGGAGCGAGGCCCCGCAGGGAAACCCTGTTCTGCTACGGGCTCTTCACCAGCACGGCGGCCTCAGCGGTACCTCCGCCCCGCAGCACCACCGGCGGCGGGCCGAGCTGCCGCCGCCTCCCGCCCGGCCCGGGCCTGCCCGCAGCTCGCCGCCCCCTCGGGTGTTCCGGGGGTCCCGGCTGTGTCCCAGCAGGGGCCGGGGAGGGGCGGCACCGGGGACGGGCGCGCTCTCCATCCCACCCCGCCCACGTCACCCGCCGTCCCCCGCGCGCCGCCGCGCGCCCCCCCCCTCCCCGCCCCGGCCTTGTCTGGCGCCGGCACCGCCCGCCGGGCCGGGCCCGCCCCGCCCCCGCCCGCTCACCTGCGGCCCCCGCCCCCCGCTGCCGCTGCTCTCCGGGCGGGCAGCGCCGCGGCGGCGCCCCGGGCGGCGGCAGGGCGGGCTCGGCCGTCCGCCTCCTCCGCCTCGGCCCTGCGGCCCCGCGCCGCCGCTCCGCCCCCGCCCTGCGCTGCGGCGGCCGCGCCGGCGGCCGGAAGTGACGCCATCGCGCAGCAGCCCCGCTCAACGCGCGTGGGCTGCCGCCTAGCCTCCAACCAATCAGCGGTCTCATTACTCTTAAGCTAAGGTGCCGCCCGGAGACTCGGTAATAAGCGCAGCCGTGATTGGGCCTATCCCGCTTGCCGGGGGGTGAGGGGGTACGCCGGCCACAGGTTGTGGCACGGCCGGCGCAGGAGCAGCGGCAGCGTCCCGGCACCGCCCGGCGGCAGCAACAGCAGCAGCGCCAGCAGACGAGGCGCCGGCACCTCGCGTGGGGCCCCCCAGGGAGGCGGGCGGGGCCTTCTGCTGCTATGGCCGCCACCGCCACCTGGCGCTACCGCGGGGACCCCGAGGCGGAGCAGCCGGCGGTGCTAGGTGAGGCGGGGGCCGGGGGGAGCAGGGCGGGGGCGCGGGGTGGGGGGCACCGCCCGGTCTGATGGCCTCTCCCCGCCCTCGCAGTGCGGTTCTCCAACGGCAGGCTGCAGCGGCCCGACGCCATGCGGTTCACAGTCTACCGGAACAGGGACGCGGCCCATCCCCGTAAGAAGCACCGGCGGATTCTGGTAAGGGCCTGCCCCGGGGGGAGGGATGGCCTGCTGCGGCCTGGGCCGCCGCGGGAACGGCGGGGGGCGGCAGCGCTGCGGGGCCATTAGAGTGGGGAGGGGGCCGGAGCCGGGGCCGGGGCCGTGCCAGGGCGGCTGGGCGGGCAGTCCCCGCCGCGGCGGGCAGTGACGGGTTTCAGCCGGTTTTGCCGTTATGTCTGTGGTCGCGGCAGCTCCTGCAGTCGGGAGCTGGAAACCTCGGACATGCTGTCGCCGCGGTGCCGCTGCGGGCAGGCTGCCGTTCCGCCCCGACGCCCTGCTCCAGCTGCTCTCCCTACCCCATCGTGAGCAAGGCTCGGGAAATTGGCATGGAGCTTTGCTTTGCAGCAGATTTTAAAAAAAATAATCGGAGTTTAGCCCCAGCCTGTGTGAGAGAGAACCGTTTTCCAAAATTCACAAAATCTCTATGATTTCAGAGGAAGTTCTTGTGTGGGCTGCCACCACAATGAGGTGGGTGTGATGCTGGGTGGCAGAACAGGGAAGCGCTTAACGATCAGGGTCGCCCTGGGCAGGGGGAGAGCCGCTCCTATATCCCATAGAGCGTTCTGTGCTCCCCGCCAAGGCCCCCTGCGCTTCTGACGAGACCCACGAGGAGAACCCCAGGGTTCCAGCTGTGGATCTCAGAGAGGCGGGTGCAGGTCCTGCTGCCTGGCTGAGCCTCGGGGCACGATGGTTTCCGTGAAGCCCATCAGGATCAGATGGTGCCCTCTCGGGCTGGGACAGAAAGAAACCTGAATAATGCAATGTGGGACGTTCTGAATAATGCAATGTGGGACGTTCTGATTAATGCTTAGAGTGACATGTGAGAGACCTTTCCATCAGAACTGAATAAGTGCTTATTTGAAAAATTTTAATAAGTGTTCGTCTGTTCTCAGGCAAAGGCTGCTTTACTGAAGTTGTGTGTGTGTGTGTGTTCATGATTTATTTTAATAACCTAAAAGGAAATAACATTTGAAAATTAAAAGCTCTTACTTAGCAACAAGTCAGTCAGTCATTTGACCAGAAAATCTGTTCTGTTATGTTTACACAGTGAATTCTTTACCAAAGATTTTTTTTGTTGTTGTTAGATTACATTACAAGGAGATTTCTACTTCTTTCAATGAAGAGAGAGACAAGCTTAAAGTCAGAAGATGCTTTCTGCTGCTATTGTAAAGTTTTACAGCTGCTTACACTCATGATTCAGTCAAGGAATAAATGACTTTTTGGCCATAAACATTTTGAAATGCATTTAGGTGGTTCAGCCATTCTTGGTAGTGCTGGCACTTTTTTTTAACTTGGTGAATATCAGTTACTTGAGTACTAGAACTTAAATGGATCATTGAAAATTAACTGAATTCCCCATACTGGTAGAGGTGGCTCTGCCCAATGTGCGCCTTTGTCCCAGGCTGAAATCTGTAAGGTTTGTCCTGCCTGGGCACTTAAAGAACCTTTGATCAACTGTGTTAAGGACCCTAAAGCATTGGAAATAGTGTCTTAAATTCTCTGGCAGAGAGGCCTGATCTCTCTTCACTAGTGACTCTGTGAGTAAACCTGTGTTTTTTTTTCACGAACTGTTCCTTCTAGATTAAAGTATGGTGGTCAACACAGCGGGGCATTTTAAGTGCGTGACACCTAAGTTTGCCACACTGATAAACTCTAAATTTAAGTTATGATTTCTGTGTTTTCTTTGCAATGATTCGTCATCTTCTGGCCCAGTGAAAGCTGAGGTAGAATTATATATCATGCGTAGTTTCAGCTTCAAGAAATGTCTGTCCTTTAAAGATTTTGACCAGACACAAAATGTACCCAAAATGGGTAAAGTGAAGTTTACCTATGTGTTACTAGTGTCTGATGCCTGGGGATATAGAACTTTGTGTCACCAGGGAAAACAAAGCAGATGCAGAGAAGGTTTTTCACTGCCCTATATTCAAGTAATTCTTCTTTGTTTTTCAGGTCTCAGAAACTGAAAGGCTTTCCTATGTGGGGAATAACTTTGGCAGCGGAGTTCTGAAGTGTAACTCCCTATGCAGGTATGGGTTGCTGGCAAAATGGGGGCAGGAGCATGGAGGTGGAAGCAGAGGAATTGCTCAGACACAAAGTTCCTGGTAGCCTTTCTTAAAGCTGCCTCAGAAGTTCCCACAGAGGCCGTGGTTTGAATCAAGAGGATTTTGACCGGAGACTCCAGCACCTGGCAGATGCATTGTTTTTGCATGTCACATCCCTTTGAAGTTGCGATGTTAGATATAAATAGAACGTATTTGTGGAGGAAGGGGTGAGGAGGTGATTTGATGTAGCTCAAACCCAGGAATGACAGCTTTGTTATTCAGAAACCAAGAAATTAAGATTAAGAAATTGCCAAGATCATACTCTGCTGCCCAAGAAATCTCTGTGTCATTAATTACCATTTAACTTCAGGGCCAAAGCACAATGCTGCTATGTGAACTAAGCTGTCTATGCCACACACTGTAAAAGGAAGCATTGGTGAAATCACCAGATTTTACATGTCTTTGTTTAAGAATGTGACCTTGGTGGCACTGGGTCAGATCCCGCTGGCCTCCTGAGAAGTATTCTATCTGCGAGATCTTTATCATTGTCTAATAGGAGAACCACCAAATGGTTAGAGAGCCAATGTGTAACAATCTTCCCTTACTATTCCCAAAGGTGTTTCTTTTCTCTTTTGATGCGTGTTGCTACTCCTACTAGCCTACACAGCGCTGAAATACATGTAATATGCATGTCAGGCTCTTGGTACGAAGCACTCTGCTCCGTAGATCCACTCCAGCTGCCCCGCATGATTGCTTACATAGCTCATCTCTTCTCTGGCTGGACTGCACTGACCTCATCATGTCCGACTAGTTAAAGTACAGGTGGGGTGAGGGAGTGAGGAGCAACTGAGTTGTGTAAAACTGCTAGAAAGAGGAGGTGCTTTCAGATGCTAGTGCCCTGGTGGTCCTATGTTCTGATTAAGACATGACATTAGGAAGCATTTCTTTACAATGAGGGTGGCCAAACACTGGAACAGGTTTCCTGGAGAGACATTCGATGCCCCATGCCTGTCAGGGTTTAAGAGGTGTTTGGACAATGCCCTCAATTATTTGCTTTAACTTTCGGTCAGCCCTGAATTGGTCAGGCAGTTGTACTACATGATCATTGAAGATCCCTTTCAACTGAAATACTCTTTTCTGTTCTATAATTCTGTAAAAGGAACTGGTTTCACCCCTGCAAGCAGTCTGTCAAAACGTGCTAATACTGATCTTTCTTCTTTCTGAGAAGTGAAACCAGGAAAGCTGGACCTTCAGATGTAACAGTCTTCAGTTTAAGATGCTGTAGCTGAAAAAAGGCACCAAGGGGCTTTTTCTTCTTGAGTTGGGAGAGATAAATTTAGTTTAATGAATATGTATGGTACAGGTACCAATGCAGTATTATTTCTAGACAGATTTAGTGCTCTTACCTCTGAACGCTTCAACTTCAAGTATTAGCTTTGCATTAGGTGCGCACATGCCTCTGCATCCAGAGATGCAGGCAAGAATCAATGAAGTAATTTCTTGCTTTTCTTTCAAGTTTTCCCACCCCACCTTTCTGTCGCTTTCTTCTCACATCTGCTTCAGCTGCACGCATGAGGATTTCCTCCAATGGATCTGTTCCTGTAGCTCTTGGCAGCTCTCAGCCTAAAACTGTGCACTCAACTGCTAATGTGGACATAACAGGGAGCAGAAACCACCTCTGAGCAAAGAGCCCAGTTTCTTCTGAGGGGGAAGTCAATGAGTCTGACAGACCTCTGGGCTTCCTGGAACTGCAGGAACTGCCCAGAGATCCTTTCTGGCCAGTGGGGTGCTGTTATTCCCACTGCACTTGGACCGCTCCTCTGAAAGCAGTTGCATAGAGAGTATTGCGCCCACTGCAACAAGCAGCCTGTTGTGCAAGCTCACTCAGAAAGTGTGTCCTGAGTTTTAGGAAGATGTGTTATGGAGCAGAGCTAGTTCAGACACCAGTCAGAAGGGGTCACGTGGAATAAACTCTTCTGGTGGATAAGAAACTGGTGCAGTTGATACCCTGATCAGCTTCAGCCAAGAGTGATGTACAGCCTGTTCCTGGTAGGTTATGAGACATGGTGAGGAGCAGCACGCGCTGTTTGGGCTTCCCCCTCTGAAACTTAGGATGACAAGGAATTTACCTAAGAGAAATTACCCTGTTTTAGACACAGCAAAGTCACATTTCTGAGAAGCTCTGAGGACTTAAAGTTACTTGTACTAAGCAGAGAGAACTTGTACTAAGCAGAGAACTGGCCACAGGGAACTCAAGTTTTAAAAACACAGGAAACTGCATAGAAGCACTGAGAAACCAGGGGTTGTGACACATCCAAAAAGACAGAATAGCAGCTGGCGCTCTGGCACCTAGACTTTGTGCATTTTGGAGCTAATTTAATTTTCTTAAGACTTATACATTTACTTAGAGCTATGAGTATATATATTTTTTTATATGTGTGTGTATATATGTATGTGTGTGTGTGTATATATACAGAGGGAGTATGCCTTGGAGGTAACTTGTTTTTTTGTGGCATTCTGAATGTGCTTGGAAAACTTGTATTTGCAAGGTAAAAGAATTGGCAGGGGATGGGAAATGCACATGGCTCTGCACCATGTATTTTAAAACCTCATTTCCACTGAGCTGTCTCTGGCTGATCACTTGCCCCTGTTCTTTGCAGGTATTTCATTGGTGTGTTGGACAAGGACTCTGGGCAAATGGAGGTTTATAATGCTGAAATATTCAACATGCAGCCCTTGCTGTCAGGTAGGAAGATAACTGTTTTTAACCACAGCACCACAGTCACAGCATGATAGACCTATGTATGTATTCAGCTATTGACTGCTTGGTTGCTGACAGCAGTGCTCTCTGTTGTCTCCCTGACTGCTCTTTCTTCCTCATTTCTGCCTTATTCCTTCGGCATGGAGGAAGGAGGGTACTTTACACTCTCCTTCTAAGGCACTGCATGATGTGAAAAGAGAGAGAGAGAGGGAAGCAAGGTGAAATTTAGGGTGGAGGTTAAACAGAGAGTGTTATGGCTGGGAGGGTGGAAGTGCTGGATTCAGTAACAAAGTTGTCACTGTTCACAATAAGTGCATCCTTGTCTAGTTAAGCTCTGCTGAGGGAAGCCTGGAAATTGTCAGGTTAAGAGACTAGAAGACTGAAAAGCAAAAGGGCTTTTCTTCAGCAGAGCTGCTTTTTGTTACTGAGCGCAGGAGGATAATCCAAAGAATACAGTCTTTTGGGAGCTTTTGTTTTTTGCCCTGTGCAGCAGGACCTGAGTATTGCTGCAATCCTTGCTTTACACTCGTAGACTCTATAGCAAAAGTTGTCCTGTTTTTCCTTTTTCTGTTCTAGGTACGTATTCTTATGTTTAGTGTGTTCTTTAATTGACCAAGTCCTATCTTTAAGCAGAGATCTTTAAGTCTTGTGCAAAGTCTTTCAGTAATTGATTAGACCTAAAGGGATACTGAATATGTATGCTGTCCTTGCTGCTGCAAGCCAAGCATACTAACTTCTGTTCTGTTATAGATAACTTACTACCTGACGACACGAAGGAGTATCAGAATAAATCATACAGGGAGAAGGTAAAGTTGAAACCCTATATCGTATTGTACTGTGATTATCCAGCTAACAGTGGCAGATGATACTTGTCTGAGACTGTGATGTTTGAACCTGTGCAGACTCAGCACTGTCTCTGTGCCTTGGAAGTCTAAGAGGCACTGCATTATTAGTGCCTAACTTGGCAGTATTTTCATAATTATTTCAGACTTGAATATGATCCCAGTTACTCCCTGCCCCCTTGCAGATCAGTGTTTGTTGTATGATTGGATTGTACCCAGTGAAATGTTTGAAGTTCTCTTAGAGAGTGAATGTGGAACAAGTGGTTGTTAGCTGAGTTTTCCTCTTAGATGCAAAGTGTCTTTAGTTCAGAAGTGTGTTTTAATTTGTTTCTCTTTGGCACAGATGGATTTGTGCATTGAGGCCTTTGGTACCAGCAAACAGAAGCGAGCTCTGAACTCCCGGCGAATGAATGCAGTGGGCAACGATATTCTGAATACTGCTGTGACAAAAGCAGCAGCAAATATTATAGATGCAAAGGGAGTAACAGGTAAGAATATTGTCTCAAGGTCACAGGCCCATCAAGTGCCATCCCCAGTGCTGTTGTGAGCCAGGGTGATGGACTTAGGCTTCCGCTATGGAGGAGCCTGCAACAAAGAGGAGTCTGCCCTGGCCTTAGTTATTGTCACTACTACAGGGAAAGTTCACTCTCCAAAGCGTCACACTGAGGCGATGATTCAAGGAGAGTTGATAACCCTGTTACTCAGTGCTGATGAGACTGCATCTGTATTATGTTGTCCAGCCCATGCCACCCCTCTGCACCCCTGGCCTGATCAAGAAGGAGGTGAAGAAATGACAGAGGAGTCGTGGCAGGGCAATAAGAACGGTCAGGGGCCTGGAGCACACAAGCGACAAGGAGAGGGAGAGCGGGCTGGGCTTGATTAGTCTGGCAAAGAGGAAGCCACAGCTACCTGAAGGGCAATCAAAGCCAAGCCCTTCTCAGCAGTGCCAACAAGGATCAACAGCACAAGTTGCAGTGGTCCTTGGACCTTGGGAGGTCCATGTGGGAGACTGGGGGAACCTTCTTGCCTTGGAGGGTGGTGCAGCCCTGGGACAGGTCACAGAGCAGTGTGGAGTCACCATCTTTGGGGGTTTCCAAGCTTTGGCAGGACAAAGCCAGGGCTTCTCTGATCTAGTGCTGTAGATAGTCCTACTCCAAGCAGGAGGTTGGATAGGAGACCTCCGGAGCTCTTTTCCACCAGCACTTCTGGGATTCTGAGTTTCATTGGCTATGAATGGGAGAGATGTCTGTTCACTGTTGAACCTGTCAGCTCTCATCCCTGGTGTTCCAGGTTGGATATTGACTGTGCTCTCAGAACTGCTTTGTGCCAAAAGGATGTCCACTGGAATCCAGGGTGCCAAAAACATATTCTGCCCACCCTGCAGGCAAGTGGTGCAGCAGCAGCAACCAGTTTGCCTTGGTGCACTTCTTTCCTAGATTTTTCTGTAGTCTGAAGTGGGTTTTCTAAATTTGAGGAGCAGAAAATTCTTGGTAAAGTGTTGACACCAGTCTAAAACCCAGCATGCTCAGTACATAGCAAGCATATCAGAAGATCTCGGCCTTTCTGTGCCTACTGGCATGCTTTCTGTACAGTCAGCACCTACGTGTGGCAGTAATGAAACAAAACGGGGAAGAGCTGTAGCCTTTTCCTTACTACTGTCCCAAGGGAGATAAACTGAACTGGAGTTTTAAACCTTTAAAACTCCAGCTGTGACTACACTAGTGTTGACTCAAGAACCGCCATTGAGTAAACTTGTGTTTAAAGAGAAAATTTGTGTTGTGGTCGTGTTCTCTGTATTTTTGTTTGCATGGTCCAAATACTCTTGTTTCTGCTTCCCTCCAAAGCTTTGATCCAGGATGTGGCCCAAGATGATGTACAGAACATCTCTGTCTTCCTCCCACCGTGTAATGAAGATGCTGACAAACCAGAAAATGTTTACAAGTTTGAGGACAGTATCTTTTGTTGTGGCAAAGTGGTTTCCCACACCTGTAGGCCTTGATGTCGGTGGTCTGGCATGTGGGACTAAGAGCTGCCAGGCATGTGAATGAGCCAAGCCTTCTCCCCTCACAAGCCAAAAGCTGAGAGCAGGGACATGGTGTGATGTTTTTTTGGGCCTGCAAGTTTCATATCCTGCCTCTTACCTACAGAGAGCAGGATGCTGTACCTCCCTGTTGGCAGCAGTTCAATCAGGAGTAGTAATGAGGTCAGCCATGCAGGAGAAGTGGCTTGTGGTTGAGCCACAGTCCTTTGGAGACCTTTGTTGTTGGCCAGGTTCCTAATCTTGTTGTTAGATCCTGCCTATTTATAATTTCCTTCCCTGCCCCACACCTCCTAAAGCAAGAGTGGACAGAGCTTATCTCACTGCAGGCTGTTCAGACCAGAAGGGAGAGAAAAGGCACGCATGTTGTTTTCTTTAAAATCCTGCCAGTTCTATCGCCAGCAGAGTATGAAGCATTGCGGGTTCCAGCAGCAGTCTTTGTTAACATCACACCAGAAGAAATCACCAAGAAAACAGAAGATAAAAGGTAATGCTGCTGCAAACAGCCTTGTAATAGTCGAGGTGGGCCCTGTGACACTGTAGTTCTCCTGTGGGCCAGGCTGGCTACTGCCACCAGTTCCACAATACCCGGGCTGATCTTTTCAGTGGAGAGGGGGGACATGAGATCCAAGTATGGCTGAGCAACACCTTCCTTGGGGAATGAAGGGTATAGTTTTACAGGTGAGGAAGTTGTATGCACAGCAGCGTGGCTGCCCTTTGGGAAGCTGATGGCAGAGGAAAAGAGTGGAGAAACCCAAAGTGGGGTCTGAAGGCAGGTGCCTGGAAGGGAGACCATAGAGCTCTACGGAGCACGGTATGCCCACGGCTGGGCACTGTCCCAGGCAAGTACAGACTTGCTGCGGAAGTTGCTGTGACTTGGCAAGCTGACATGGACTTACAGTTAGAGCTGTTAAGTCCTTGTGCTGAGGGGCTGAAGTGAGCAGGAAAAGCATAAACTGCACCTCACTTCCTGTGCTTTCTGTCTGCCTGTGCTGGAGTAGAAGAACAGTTCAAGAAGGACGGGACAGCAAAGGGCTACCAAGATGATGTGGGGACTGGAACACCTCTCTTAGGAAGAAAGGCTGAGGGATTTGGGTCTTTTCAGTCTGGAAAAAAGACAACTGAGGGGGGATCTTATCTTATACTTATAAATACTTACACTACTTATAAGTATTTATCAATGCTTATAAATACTGAAAGGGTGGGTGTCAGGAGGATGGGGCCAGGCTCTTTTCAGTGGTGCCCAGCAACAGGACAAGAGGTAACGGGCACAAACTTGACCATAGGAAGTTCCATCTCAACATGAGGAGGAACATCTTTACCCTGAGGGTGGCAGAGCTCTGGCACAGGCTGCCTAGAGAGGTGGTGGAGTCTCCGTCTCTGGAGACAGTCCAAACCTGCCTGGATGCCATCCTGTGCCACCTGCTCTGGGTGACCCTGCTCTGGCAGGGGTTGGACTGGATGATCTCCAGAGGTCCCTGCCAACCCCTATCATTCTGTGATTCTGAGAAGTGTGTGCCATGTTGAGAGCCTGCAGTTTCTGCAGTGCAGGGACCTTCTTAGTAGGTGCACACTATAAGGGGCTGACTGAACATGGTAGGCATTGGCGAGAAAGTGCCCTCACAAAGCAGCCTCCTGGACTATCCTTTATAGGTGTCTAGGGAACTCTTCTCAGACGCTGAGCATTGAAGTTACAGGTGTGTCCTGTCTTCCTGAGGATGTGAACTGGTTCCTGGTTCTTTGAGCCTCATCTTCCCCCTCTTTCTCTTTCAGCCATTGCTCCTTTGTTTTAGAGGAGCTGAAGTTCCTGCCTGATGATGAGAAGAGAAGAGACCACAAAGCCCGATGCCTTTGGTTCCTGGACACCCTGATTAAGTTCAGCTACCTGAAAGTGATCAAGAAGAAACGTAAGAGAATTTTCAGCTCCTCCACTTTTAAGCTACCTGCTGAGACTTGGTTTGTAATTACTGCAGTAGAAAACAGTAAAGCTGCCCAGAACGAGCTGTGATCAAACAGCTAGCTGGAGCAGTTGTTTCCAGTGTGTTTCATGCTGAGGTTGAGTATCGCTGTGTTGTTGAGGGTTGTTAGACCTGCACCTTCCAGGAGGTGTATGTCTAATTCTTTTCAGTCTCTTCATAACTGCTGTGCATCAGGATGGCACCATGAGATCCTCTTAAGATCTTAGGTAGGAGACAGGGTAGCTTAGATTTGAAATGTTGAGATTCTTTGTAGTTCTATCAATAGTTCTGTACTTAAAAATGTGGCGTATATTTTCACACTTTAGTCCTAAGCCAAGAGACTGGAAACTATCAGCTCTCTCCCTTATCCAGCCTCCATATTCCAGATGCAAGAGGCATACAGTACACAATACATCCTTTGTATCTCCTTTTGTGCTTTTCAGAATGTTTTCATCATCCTTTTGTTATTAGTTCAACGTGTGGATCACGTTGATCATACCTCTGGTGTCTTCAGGATTGTTCTTTTAAAATGGAAGGAGCTGGTGTTCTCAAAACCATTGCACAAAGTATCTTGGTTGAGATTTTCAAGACTTCACATCTTTCACAGAACTTGTGTATCTAAGTCTCCTTGTCAGTGCTGAAAATGTCATTGTTAGCATTTTCAATAGCAGGGTGTGATGGACAAGGAAATGGCAAGCCTGTCTGGAAATATCTTCCTGCATGGCTGGAGACACAGGAGTCACTGTGTAGGACTTAGTCAAGGAGGATGCGGAAATGACTAGTCTTGGTGCTAACAGGAATTTGTTAGCGTGGTTTCAGTTTTAATAATATTTTGTGACAGAACTATCTATTAAAAGGCAGGAATCTATGAAATATATGTGTAGACATACATGCATGCCTTTTAGATTGTGTAGTATTGAAGTGAGAGATCCCATTTGTAAAGAAAAAAAAAGCTGTTAGGAGCTTGTCTCTGACCTGAAAAATGATGAGACCTAGAAATCAAGTGCCCGGGTTCCTTTTAGGTTCTCTGTGTTCCTGTGAAGAGGCAATAAATATCATGGTAATAAATGTGGTATTATGATAGCTGGAGACAGGCAGTACGAGGAAGAGTATGTGTTTCTCATTCCACTACAAACCTCCTTTCTGTCCTAGATCCAATGGGTCCTGAATGCCCACACATTATCAGCAGGAAACTCATGAAGAATTTCACTTCGCTGACCTACAACAATGGCAGGTAAGGAACTGCTTTTATGTTCTTGAGGCAGAGATACAGTAGAGTGAGTTCAACTTGAAGGGCCATGGACAAGTTATCAGGAAACCTCCTACCAAAATGGATGATGGCAGCAGCTTCTCTTGCTTCACACCCCCATACCTGTAGAACATTGGGTCATGGCTGGTGATAGTCCATTTTAGACAGCAGGTTTGAAGTGTGACTGGGAGAAGCAGTGTCATGTGTGCAAAAGCAAGTCTGCACCTGTGGATTTAGCTAACGTGACCAAATGGTGTGCCCAGACATCTGCCTGACTGTTTCTGGATGCAGGATGGCAGAATGGGCGCTTGCTTTGCGGCTGACTCAACTGTGCAATTAAACGGGTAGCTGTTTCACTGAACCAAGGCAGCTGACGGATGGATGTGTCAGCTCTTCCACCATCCTGGAGTGGGTCAGGACAGAGGTAATGCAGTGGCAAAATAATGGTGCTTTTTTTACTCTCATACAGTTTAATTAGCATAACAGGGGCGCTTTTACATGAACCTAGACCTGACTTGACTTATTTGGATTCTCCATTGAAACCTACACCGACAAAACTGCGTGAAGATTTGCACTGGTTAACTCGTGCTGGCTGACACCCACGCCGTTGCATCCGTATGGATACAGTCAAAGAGTTCTGCCTAAGCTTTGTCCAGGCATTGCCCTGCCAGCAGTGACAAAGTTCGGTATAGTAAGGTAGGGCCTAGTCCTGCTGTGGAGGTCAGCCAGGAGAAGCCACCACCCTCTGACAGAGCAGAGGCTGGGAAGCTCACGTAAGGTCCTGCTTTCCAGCAGTGTCAGCCATTTGTGTGATGCTGAGTGCTGTCTCGCTGCAGGGAGGGCCTCGGGCAGCTGTCAGAAGCTGCCTTTGACCAGATGGCCCTTGGCTGCAACCTTAAGAAGGCTCTTACAACTAAGTAGTTATAAATCTGGATAAATGTTTTCAGCAGTCCTTTTGAGTGGAAGCACCAAAATGCATGCAAGAGTGAACAGTATCCTCACTCTTGCCACAGTGCCTTCCCCACACTGGGGGAGCCAGCAGCCTCTCTGCCTAGAGGGGGCGTAATGCCCATGCTCAGCTGTTGCAGAGCTGCACTGCCATGAGCAGGGAATTGCAGTCCAAATGGACCAGGTCTTGTCTGAAGGCTCAAACTAGTGACGAGCAGTCAGATGGTCCTAGAGGATTGCCAGCCAGGGATCTTCTCCATGTGGATTGTGTGTTTGAGGTGCTGTTACTACTTACACTGAATGCCCTCAGAACAGCTTCCCTTTGCTTTCATCTTGCAAGGGACCAGCCTGCCAAAAAGGCTGAAGTGCCATTAGTTGGTGATTTTTGTCAAGGCTACATGGTGATAAACAACGCCAGGGGCATGTGAGGAAGACAAAGAAGCCTGTTAGGCTCCTGTGATCAGAGTTCTCTGTGCTTTGAGCTCTTTCTTGGTGCCTAGGAAAAGTTAGTCATGTCTAACTAGGACTCCAGTTCTGTCCGCACCTCATGGGGGTGTGTTTTGGGTTCATTGACGCTCCACATCTCATATATTCTCCCTCTTGGCATGCAGTGTCCAGAATTTAGTCTCTGCATCAATGAAGGCTAAAATCACAGCATACGTCATTGCATTGGCTCTGCACATTAACAACTTCCAAACAAACCTCACCATCCTGCAGAATGACATGAAGCTCCAAGAAAGCAGGTGAGTCATGTTTGTTCATACCTGCTGAGATCCTCCTACAAAGAGCCCCTGGGGAGAGAGCTCTGGAGCCTCACTGGCACCTGGGCAGTACAGTGATACCTGCTAGCAAGTCCCTTTTGTTTGGACTCTGTCCTACCTAACTGTGTTGAAGCTTTATTTTGAAGCCCCGATGCTCGTAGAGGAGGGTAGTTCTACATCTCAAACTTTGAAAGGGCACTTGTTGGAAAGAGTTCCTCAGGTCCATTGAGAGGCTCTTTAGCTATTCTGCAGGGTTGTAAATGAAAGCAGGTAGCCCAAAATGGGCAGCCAGGGCAGATACCAGGACAAGACCAATGCTGTCCAGCCCTGTTTCTTGCCTGATAAATCACATCACTCTTCACTGTCCTGTCCTCTGTGCCCCTTCTTTCTGCTCCAGTTGGGTGGGGGTTAGGTACCAGTCTCGGTGTAAGTGCAGGTTTGCAGTTGACTGCAACGGGAAAACTAGAAACAGGGATTTATTTTCTCATAATCGCACTGGGAGCATGTAGTTGGTGTTTACATGGAGGAATTCCAGGCCCTTGAAACTTACCCACGCTGGGTTTGGCACGAAGAAGATTGGTTTTGTTTCTGAAGTGCTGATCGATTTGGGGACTTTTCAGCAAAGCATCATGGGGACAGGTTGTAGGCAGAATTGCTGGCTATAGTATTTCGCCTAAGGACTTGCCAAATCTGGGTTAGTGAAGGTTAATGGTTAGAAAACAGCTTGCAGAATAAGCTTCAGGGCAAACAGCCCTCGCTGTATTAGCTTTTGGGGGCAGTTGTTCTCTAGATTTTAATTTTCCGTGGAGGAATACAGAATTTTCAAGCACCTCCCGTTAGCTGCAAGACCTGCGTTTCCCAGCAGGTGTCAGCCGGAGCCTGCTGCCAGCTCCTCCATCTGTGGGAGCTGTTTGCTGGGAGCTGTTTGCGCTCTTGCTGGCCCCTGCAGAATAAATCAGGAATTGAGCAGTTCCAATCAGCCAGTCCACTGTGCTTGCTGGGAAGCCTCCCAGCAAGCAGACGTCAGCTCAGCAGGCAGCTTGTTAACACTGTCTGGGAAGAGGTCGAGTGTCTCCATTAGTGATGGTTCAGCCACGCTCATTAATCTCTCTCTTCCACCCTGTGCTTTTCTGTGGGGAATGGTGATGCCAAGGACTTGTGCTTCCTAACTCAGGCACACCAGTCTTTCTTAACAGGATTGCCTAGTGGTTGTGCAGCTGGGTAGGAGCCGTGGAGGGACACAAACCCTCCACTGCAAGTGAGAAAAATGTGGACTATCTTAGGGTTTCTGGCTGAGGGTTGTAATGTTAAGGTCTAGCAATAACTGGAGGTTATCAAGCCCTTAGTTACCTCCTTGGTTTTGCAAGCTCACTAGTTAGCCTTGAAGTAATACTTGAGATTTTGCCCTGAGTTTTGCTCTTTATTCTTTGATGGGTAGTAGTGGGTTTCCATCCACTTTTTTCGTTCTTTTTTTTTTCCCCCTCTTCCTTTTTGGAACTAAGCTTTTTAAGGAGTCCACATTGTTTTTTGCAATTCATGCCCAGGTTTTGTTCTTAACTGCTGTACTGGAGCTGGGAACACAGGACATAGAATGCTGTTGAGAAGAGGGTGCATGAGGCTGGGACCTGTTGGAAAAATTGAGGAGAGACCTGAGCCACCTGATGGCATGATCCTTCCTTGCAGTGGGAGGTTTGGCTGAAGAACCCCTTCCCAACTGAATCTGTTTGTATTTCAAAGATAGTAAAGTCAGGATTCTGGGACTTGCGTGTTCCCAGGACCCCAGCTGAGGCCAGGACGTCTATTTCCCTGCTAGCTCCCCTTTGGATGCACTTTGTTCTCTCTGTTTGACAAGCCTCCAGGTGTGTTCTGGCTTGTACCTTTTTACCCAAGCTCTTTACACTGCACATCTCAATCAAGCCCCTCTTCTTACAGATGAGGATGCTGAATTTTAGCAGCTAAGAGGAGGTGTTCTTGCTGTTCCACTGATTGAGTCACGAACAGGAGATGAGTGCACTGGGAAGCAACCATGGGCTGCCAGCGGCAGTGGCTGGACACAAACGACTGTTCTCTGCTTTGTAGGGAAGTGGAGAGCAGCGTTATTTTGTCTCAGGTCAGCTGGCCACTGAGTAAAGCATGTGGGTTTATAATGCTCTCCGAGGTGGTGGTGCACAGCTCAGTAGCATTCTGGTCTCCCCAGGAAGGCTCTTGTAGTCTTTGAACACTTCCAGCTTCTGTCTCTGTGATATCCTTGAGATGCAGAGAACGTATCCTGCTTGCTGGTGCCTCCTGGCTTCTCTCCTGAGGCAAAAGGCTGTTGATCTGTGCAGTGTTATGGTACAGAAAAATCGTGCACCCCACTGACACAGTGTTTCTCTGGTGTTTTGCAGGATGATGGACATTGCAAAGGCCATGCGGTTGAAGGTCTCCAAGGCAAAGGGCCTGCTGGGACTTGAGAATGATCAGAACCACAAGCTGGGCACTCTCTCTCTCCCCTTGCCTGTGCAGAAGGCATCAGGGAACCAACAGAAGCGTAGGAAAATGAATTAAAATGTCTGGGAGGTCTCAGCAAGGGCAAACCGGTTCATTTCTCAACTGCTGTTCTGCACACAGCATCATGGGGATGCTTTTGTCCAGCATGTGACCCTGTGAAACCCTGTCTTGAGGCTGGATTGGAACAGACATTCACCTCATTAAACTGCTTTTTTCTATTTCTGTAGAAAAAAGCTATAATAAAACATTTTTATTTTTTCCTGACTGTATGAGGGGAGAAAGATGTGTTGCGCCAGAGCAAGAGAACACTGAAACTGCCGGTCCTCCACTGACTACTGTCCGCTTGGTTCTGCCAGCCTGTGACCTGTTTTACCACTTTCACACATGCAAAGTAGAAAGCATAGAAAGAGAGAGACTAAGAAAGAAAAGTGTTACCAAAACACAGCTTTCTGGTTCTGTGAGTTTGTTTCTCCAGAGTTTCAGTGTAATTCTGTGTTCAAAATGTGTAAAGATGCAACACAAACAAAATACTTCTGCCATTTTTCCTATCCTGGCTTTTTGCCGAGAGGAGGGAGAATTCTGCTGAATTCTCAGAGCTGGTGTCATCTTCAGAAAGGGTGATGAGTTTGAATTCACAGCTGTGGAGTCCCAGTCCTCAGGAGAGAGACTTCTGTGCTAGTTTCTCTGCATTTTCAGTATAGTCCTGGGCTGCAAGCCTTAAGCAAGGCTGTAGGAATCTGGGGCTTGTGAAAAGCTCAGGGTCACCTTCAAGAGAAGAAGCTTATGTGAAACACCAGCATGGGATGTCAAGACCAGTCTTCTCTTTGAGGTGTCTGCTTCAGATAGTGATTTGGGTTTAGTTCATCATTTGGGGATTTAAGGGTAACTCCTTACACACCTTAATGACCCACTGTTCACAGCTCTCATTAGAAGTGACACAAACAGCCAGTTTTCTGGGTAGAGGATAATTAATGCTATGAGAATTACCGGCTGCAGATAATCAATAGGAATGTTTTTATCACGGACTGGTTGAAGGTGGAAGGGACCTCTGGAGATCACCTTGTCCAGCCCCCCTGCTCAGGCAGGCCCACCCAGAGCCAGGTGCCCAGGACTGTGTACAGAGGACTTCTGAATATCTCCAGTGGTGGAAACTCCACAGCCTCCCTGGGCAACCTGTGCCAGTGCTTGGTCACCCTTACTGCGAAAGAGTGTTTCCTGATGTTCGGAGGGAGCCTCCTGTGTTTCGGTGTGTAGCCATTGCCTCTGGTCCTGGCACTGGGCACCACTGAGAAGAGCCTGGCTCTGTCCTCTTGGCACCTTCCCTTCAGGTACTTACAGATGGGCACGAGACGCCCCGGAGCCTTCTCTGCTCCAGGCTGAGCAGTCCCAGCTCTCTCAGCCTTTCCTCATAGGAGTAATGCTTCAGCCCCTTCAGCAACTTCGTCGCCCTTCACTGGACTCTCTCCAGCATGTCCATGTCTCTCTTGTAGTGGGGAGCCCAGAACAGGACCCAGCACTCCAGGTGTGGCTTCACCAGTGCTGAGCAGAGGGGAAGGATCACCTCCCTTGGCCTGCTGGAGATGGTCATCACAATGCCACCCAGGACACGGTTGGCCTCTGCTGCAAGGGCATGTTTCTGGCTTATGTTCAACTTGTCCACCAGGTTCCTTTCTGCCAAGCTGTTTTCCAGCTGGGCAGCCCACAGGGTGTCCTGGTGCATGGGGTTGCTCCTCCCCAGGTACAGGACTCTGTTGAAGCTTCTGGCTTACCCAGGCCTTGCTCTCAAGTCTTCAGTAGAGTGAATTTGCTTAGGGAGCTGACCTGGCAGACCACTTTTTTTGTTTGCTTTTTTTCTTAATTCTCATTAGGATCTGGTCTTCTGCATATGAGAGCCAGCAGCTCTGACTTCAAATGGTTTAAAGCAGTGTTCTGAGATACATGATCATTTTATCCTCTTCATCTAATTCTAGCTCATTGCTGCTGTGTTTCAGATGGTCGATACGGGGCATGAGGAGGGGAGCAGACATGGATCACCTGACAATGCCATGGGGTTTTTGGATGAAAAATTTAGCTGTTGTTGCAAAGCTGCTTCTGTGTGCCAAGGCGAGCAGAGAAGTAGAAAGCAGAGGTGGTTGCCCAACCAACCAAGCAGGAAGCGATGCTCTTTTCTATGATTTGGAGCCACTTGCAGCAGAGATGAGGATGTTAATTGCCTCTCTTGACATCACTGCTGTGTGCAGCAGAGCCTGTTCTGACTGTGTCTGAGAGCAGCATCCCTGGTTCAGGGAAAAGGAGTGCTAATTCAGTCCAAATGGCAGAATGACTCATCTGCAGTGTGTCTCACTGTTAGCCACTGCACTTTGGAAAGCAGCCATTCGTTTTCCCGATAAGACAGTAGAGTTCTTCACTATATGCAAAGAAGCGCTAAAGCAGGGATGTGGCAGTGGGGAAGGGGACCAGAGATCCCATCTTGGGTCCAGAGAGACACTCCCGGCACTGGGCAGCGCTCACTGGAGCAGGCAGGACAGGGTGTAGGCAGGTCCCAGCAAGGGGACTCTGATCAGTCGTGAACCACAGAGGTGGGTAGCCTGGAGGGACGCTGAGCCCCTGGTCACGTCCTGTCATCCAGATAATGGAGAGGGAAGTGTGAGTAGGTGGGCTAATCCCTGAGAGACAACAGGAAAGGCTGAAAGGAGAAATCCAGTAGCGTTCGGGAAAGATGCTTTGCTGGAAATGAGGAGAGGGTTACTAGCGCTCTGCCCAACTTTCCGGGCTCACCTTACCAGAGAGCACACCCTGGATACAGTCTGGGAGAGGCTGTGTGCGTCTCCTCAGGTGTGTGAGCAGGTTGCCCTGTGGGCGATGAGGGGCCGGGGAGCTGTAGGTCCCAGAAGGCAAACACTTGTCAGAGCGTGGTGCCACCCAGGCAGCCTGGCCAGGAGCAGAAGGGCCATGGCCACGTCTTTCCTTGGAGTGCCACTGCGGGGCTCTGAGCTGTGGACACTGGTCCTGCCCGTGGCTGCAGGTGCACACTGCAGCCAGTGAGGAGACGAGGCAGGACCTGACGGGATGCATCCTCCTCCTGCTCTGAGCGGGAGCATGTTCCCATCGCTCCCACGGCTGCCTGTTTGAAGGTAACCAGAAGGTCTCTCCACTACTCCCCTGCCACCACTCCAAGATCACTCCAGTACTTCGCTAGCATACAGATGGCATTATAATCCTCTTGATAAGGTGTCTGGCCAACAGATGAAATGTTCTGTGAAACAGGCTGGGCATAGGCTCTTTCTCACACCTGAGAGCATGGGGCTCTGTAGGACAGTGTTGGGTTGGAGTCAGCTTTTCTTGGCAGTGTTGGCATGTCATCTCACAACTGGTTCCTGCACAGACAGCAGGAGGACAGGCACGGCAGCAGCAGGGAGGCACTCAGCTTTTGCCGGTGCTGCTTTTCTGGAAACGATGAGCTCTAATTAACTTACAGGCAGACAAATGCGCTCCCTGAGCAAAGCAAAATGCGAGGCCTGTGCTGTGCCAAGACGTGGCCCTGCAGGTCATGTGCGTGCACGGTGGGTTTGCGCAGTGTGCAGGTGGTGATGCGGCCAGCAGAGCTCCCAATGGTGCCCTCAGTGTCCACCGGGTCAGGGTGGCGGGGACGCGACCCACCATGTCATCACCAGCACCTGAACTGGGGGCTTGCACAAGTACAGGGCACCCCACACTGCTTCCACTGTGCTCTGCAACCTGTCCACTGTAGGACAAGAACATGAACCATTTCATGATTAATGAACATCAGGGAAAATTCATTAATGAGTGCCCACTGAATTCTCTCCACACAGGAAGAGGATATTACTTTATGGCTTTGTGTCTGAAAGTCCTAACTGTACTGACCGGTAAGGGTCTCAAGTACATTTAACATAAAAATAAAAATAAAAGATTAATTGGGAAAGCAGACTTTATTTTTACTTTCCTTGTAAAGATGAAGTTAGTGTGAACATTTGGATTTTTCCACAGTGATTGGTCGTATAAATATTAACATTTTAAGACAATATTTAAACTCTGTACTTCCAGCTCAACCTGTTGAAATTTTAAAGCTACTCGACCACATGACCTCTTCCAGGTCTTACTCCATATATTGAAATATTGAAATGAACTGTTGGCTCAAGTTTTGCAATGTGAAGTGAGTTAAACTACATATATTTTTGTGAACAAGTCTCTGTATGCCTGCTTGACAGTATGTGGATCCTCCAGGGGGCATTTGGCTGCCCTAGAGTGCAAATAGCACAGAATGAAGAGGGTACTCTAAACTGTTGTAAAGATCCCAAATCTCAGTGATTTTTGGTTTTTGGGGGTCTGACTGCTGGGATTCAGAAGCCTCTGAGAAGTGCCTGAACAGAGAGATGTTCTCCTAAACACCAGGGTTGAGGACACTGCAGGCAGCCCCGGGCATTACAGGTTCCCCATCTTATTTCTGAGGTCTCAGCACTGCCCGAGGCATATGTGGAATTTCAGTCAACTCCAGCTTCTGTGTGGCAGTAACCACCGCTGTGAGCCTGAGCCTCCGCGTCTGTTGCAGTTGTGCTATTTACTTCTCTGCAGGCGGTTTCAGAGTAGTACTGAACATTTCCAGGCGCTTCTGCAGGAGTGCCAACCTCATGGCAACTTCCAGCTTAAACACACCACCGTGCTCTTTCTGTCTGTGCCAGCA
The DNA here is from genome assembly GCF_028500815.1 of Rissa tridactyla. NCBI lineage: Eukaryota > Metazoa > Chordata > Aves > Charadriiformes > Laridae > Rissa > Rissa tridactyla. The sequence continues at coordinate 161,457 of NC_071497.1, read as the reverse complement.
GCCTGGCTCTGTCCCGGCTAATGTACAGCCCAGCCTTCCTCTCCCAGTTCTCCCGTCTCTAAAGGCTCCCCGAGGGCATGCTCCCCCCGCACACCGAGGCTGCGGAGCTGTGCCTTTGTATGTGAGACAGGCAGCACGGCAGAGACAGCTACACAGGGCCTGGGACTTCAGGTTCCTGCCCTGCAGCCGGAATTTGTGTTCTCGCATCCTTCCCACACACCCATCCCCGCTGCCAGCCTCTGCACGCCTTCCTCTCCTGCCACTTACCCAGTAACTCATGTGGGCTTGTTGTGTACTGGCATCTGTCCTGCTATCACACCAGCTCCTTCTACTGCTTGACTCTACCCCTGCTCCAGACCACCCATCAAGCAAACCAACCCTGCCGGTGCCTCAGCTAGGAGCTGCAAGCTTCCCTTCCCTGAAGTTTGTCTCCTCCCAGGTGGCACCACCGTGGCAGGGACTGCCCTGCAATGCCCCAGTGGGGCTCATCTTCCCATTCTCTGCTTCAGCTGCCACCCTCGTCTCAAGAGACCTCCATGCGCGGTTCCTCCCACTCTGCCGCGGGAACAGCCACCGGCAGTTTGTCATTCAGACGCGCTGGTCTCTGACAGTTTGTGCTAGGTCAGCTTTGCTCTTATCCTGAGGCAAGCCAGGCCTTTGACCAACTCACTGACCTTAGAGTACAAAATAAAACAAGCAGTCTTTTAATGGTAAAAGGTTTCCTTTTGTGGTGGTGGTTCCAGATGACTCCAAATTGTACACCCAGAAGTAATGCGTATATAGCTAGGGGCAGAGATTTGCCAACTTACGATAGTGTCTCTCACCTCTGGTTTTAAACCTGCTCCTGAGTGTATGAACCCTTCCAGGCTTTGGCACAGGTTGTGTGCTTGCCAAGTGCCCGTCCCTGCTGGCTGGGCAGGGCTGCACCCCACCGCCTTGCAGTGTGACGAGCCCCTTCCGAAAGGATCCCCAAAAGCCACTCTGGAAGACTTCACTCAGTTTGGAAAGTAACTCAGTTACTGAAATGTAGACAACGTTTTAAATATACCATTTTTATTTGTGGCAGACAGTTTTCCTGAAATTATAGAAAATAGTACTTCTCCTTTTAAAAAAAAAAAGTTGGATTGGGTCTTCTTACAGCATCGGTCTGCAAAGAAGCAGGAGACAACATCAGACCGTGCAACACAGTTATGCCAGCTGGTACCAGAGGAGAAACCTGTGCGGGCAGCGTGTTATGTGAATGAGACAGAGACAATCCTGCTGGGAACCAACTGCCAGCTTCAGGCAGGGGGATGACAAGGCAGAAAACACTGCTGGTCATGAGAGGTTACGGCATGAAAGCCTCCAGCTCCCCGCAGTAAGAGCCCTGAGCCTCAGGGGCCTGCCGGGGATCCCCAGTGCCACCCTCAGAGCCCTCGCCCAGACCCTCCCAGTCCCAGGGAGCTCAGCCCTGCAGGCTGGGGGACACCTGCCCTCCCCCAAGCACCTCACAGAGCCAGGGCTGACAGCCAGGGCTATGGGAGACGCTGTGGGTGCAGGGGAAGAGCATTCCGGGACTACACAAGGCTTATTACAGGATGCCCAGGGGAGGAACCAAATGTGGGGAAACAGAGGGATAAGGGGATAAAAAGTGGCCCACTGCACGTACACAGGCAGCTGGTGGCCAAGGACAGATGCTTGTCTGGCCATGCTGGTGCCTGACAAGCGCAGTCTGTCCTGGCCACTCACCAGGCGCCCATTCTAAGGCGAGGTCGGTCGGTCTGGCTGGTGTGGATGCCAGCATCGGTGGTGTGTGGGGATCTGCATCTGTGAGGGGAGATGAAGTGGTTTGGGAGCCCAGGCACTGTCTGTCTGTTCGTCTGTCCGTGTCTGTCTGCCTGGATGCTGCCTCTGGGGGCTCATATGTGCTGATGCCAGGAGGTGGAGAGACTGGGAACCAGGGGCAGGTGCTGGGCACGCAGCATCTGAGCCCGCCTGCTGGAGGGACTCACACTGTAGGTATGTCTGTTTACACGTGTGTCTGTCTGCCCCTTCTGGATCAGAATCAACACAAACAGAAACATCGAGACCACACAGGATATGTCAGTCTCTGAGTACTCCAGAACAGATGCAGAAGGTCACTGACAAAGCATCTTCAAAGCAAGGGATTCCCAAACAAATAATGCCACAGCCCCGCACGGGAAGAGCGGTTTGTCTGGAGCTGCTGAAGGCCAGCCAGGCATTCCTCTGGTCCCACCTGGAGAGCATTTCATCTAAGGAACTGCTCGCTTGTAAATTACTCCAGCAGTGATCTCAGGGGGCAAAGAGGAAGACATTAACAGCTGTTTTCCCAGCTATTTTTTATTTAGTGAGGTGCCACTGAAGTTGCAAAGTCCTTCATGAAAAGGGAGTACAGTCCAATGGGGGTCCACGTCCCTGAGCTGTGAGAGCTTCCCAGTGGCAGCTCTGGAGAAAAGACAGGCAGAGAGACCGGTGAAGAAACCTTTCTCCCTGCTCAAAGAATGGTGCAGAAGATGCTCCCATGGTTGTGGCAGCCCCCGTCCACCCTGGTGGTTATGCTGGAAACCCTCTGACCAGCAGCTGCTGTGCAGGACACTGGGACACCTCCTTCAAGGTGAGGCCGTGCAGGGGGGTTGATCAGCATGCACTCCATATCAAACCTGGGAAAAGGAGAGACACCCCACGCATGGCCATAAGCAGGGTCAAAAGGCACTTCCACAGCAGCCTTAGAAACACTCCCTTCAGGTCCACCCTTCAAGGAGGGGCAGAGCAGTGGTCCTAGGTGCACAAAGCTCACCACACAACGTCTGTTCCAAAACCCAAGTGGGACAGAAACGGTTGGAGAATTGATACAGAAGATATTGCTTTACTGCAAAAACTACTTTCTGTAATTTCACAGCCAACACCTCCACATGACTGCAGGTTCTGGGGCAAGAGTCTGCAGAAAGAGAGTCAATGCTGGGACTTCCCAAGAATTGCTTAAAGGAGGCCAGATTTGAAAACCTAATGGAGTGCACCTGGACAAGGTGCTGGGAGTCCTCTCTAGTACACTCGAGTTTCCTGTGATGGGAATCTGGAGGACCAGGTGAGACCATCATCACCCTGGGGGACCACATGTCCTAACCTCCCTCCAGTAATGCAAGCCTTCCAATTTCACTGTGTCCTCTCCCACACCCTGGACCAAGATTTGTGACCCCCAAAGAAGAGTCAAGGTCGAATTTCTAGCTAAAAATAACAATTCGCTGAATACCCAGCCCTTGTATGGGTGATGGGGCTCAGGCTTTCCCTCCTCAGGTGACTGCTGCAGAGTCCTGGTCTAGAGTGACCTGTTTTGAACAAGGACTATAATGATGAGAGTCACTGAGATCTGGGTGACAGATGGCAGCTAAGTAAAGCTCTGTAATACCCATTAAGAGGTCTGCAGCTACAGTGGTATCTCTGTAGACCATCAGAAGGCACATTCTCTCTCTACTGGCACAAAGACCAGGGTAGCTAAATCATGCCTTGGAAAAACAAGCACTCCAAGATCCATTTTTCCCATTCACCATTCACATTGCTCTGGCAGCAAAATCCTGGAGGTAGAATCTGGTGCCTGAAGCCACCCTCCTCCTCACCAGCACAAAAGCACAATGCAGACTGGGGGTGGCGCTGGCCTTTCCTCCTTCCTCTGATTCTCGTGGCCCAGGCTACAAACACCCCGGGGCTGTCCGCACTGCAGGGACAGCAGTGCGGTATCCAAACACAGCAGCCAGGCTTCAAAGGCAGCACCGCGCAGGAAAATGAGCTGGCCCAGTCACAGGGCAGATGTCCCTATGCCCAGAGACATCCTGAAGACCCACACTGGCCTGTCAAGGAATAATCCAGTCCCCTCAGTTGGCTTTAGAGGTATCCCATGAGGAACCTCTTGGCTCCCCTTGATCTGCAGTCCTCACCTGCAATGGTCCAACACACCTGTGAGGCTGGTGCCATGGGTCAGGAGGGATTGGGAAGCTGGGCAGAGGAGCTACAAAGCAGAGCCCTCCAGTGCTCACCTAACACAGGAGCACGACGGTGTCTCCAAGCGCACAACTGCACCCCATGGTGTCAAGGGCCTCACCTTTTCTTGAAGGTGAGAAGCATGTTGTTTTGAATGATGCAATCCTCTGCATTCAATATTGGTCGCAAAATGGATTTCTTGGATCTCCCTTGGAAAATGAGGTTTTCCTGCACCAGGCCTTTGGCTTCATCAAAGAGAGCAATCCCATAGTCCCGAAAGGACTGGATCCTGTTCTTGGTCACCTGCAAAATAAGCTTTAGATGGGATGGCCCAAGCAGAAGAACATTGTTCATATGGCTCTTTGATCAACACAAAAACAAACCATAAGCTCTTCCACAGGCTCACAGGTACTCCCTGGCAGTTTGGGCGCACACCAAGGGTTCAGACTGGATGTGCTGTCGCCATGCGCACATAAGCTTTCCCAAGGCCTTCCACGCCTCATTGGTGGCCCCATCTGGCAGCTCAGTTGCCATCAGTGCTAGGTACTGCAAGCTTCCGTGCAACTGGTACCCAACCCCCTGGTGAAACACAAGCACAGATGCTGGTAAGCATGAGCTGAATGTGGACCTACTGCTGCTCCTTGCCCTCCAGGTTTCAAACAGCTGTACTTACAGGCTGTCACTACTTTGTATACGAAAAAAGAGCACTTAGGGGTCTCCTCTTCCCAAGAAACTCAAGGCCACAGCTCTCACTGTGCCACCATCTGGAAGATCAGTTGGGGATCAGTTCAGTACTTCCTCCTCCTTGGATCCACAGCAACAGCTACTGTGATGCTCCTCCCCACCCAGCACCACCCACCACCTCACCTGCTCTCAGGCACTTCTTGGGCTCTGCCAGTGGACGGACAAGAAACGACAGCACGACATCGCCAGTCCTTCAACAGGGACCTGCGCCCCCTGTTCTGCTCCCCAAACGCACCGTGCAACATGAATCCTGCCTGTGTGCTCCAGGACACTGCACAGCTGGGACCATAGAAAATGCAGCAGTTTTTAGCTTCTCGTACAGAGGACAATGTTTTTCTATGGACCTGGTTTTCAAAAGGACTCTGCAGCCCCTGCAGCACTCAGGCAGAACATTTGTCTTGGCAGGACTTTCTGTACTCATTTTAGGGGTCCTTCATGATGGGTTAAATTGTATTTATCTGCCATTTTGATACACAATGGCTTCACCTCAACCAAGAACAGAACAGAGGCAACCCTGAGCCAGGTGCTAGCCTTGGGAACTGGCTAGAGGCTGGAACACTGCATCTAACTTCTGAAAAACCTAGTTCAGATGCCAGCTACCCCAGTTCTTCAGCACAGCTCACGTAGCCTGCAGATCTCCAACAGAGACGTATGGGATCAGCCACTTGACTGTGAACTCAGTTAAATACAGGGGACAAGCCTGGGAGAAGATGAACTTTGTTGAACGTCGCTGCACCAAAACGCACAGGATTCCCTTTGCTGCCCTGAGGGAAGAGAAGTCTCTCCTACAAGCCATCTGTGAATCCACATGTGGGGAAACGATGACTGAGCTGACCTTTACCAAGGCTTAAACATCAGACAGATGTGACAAGCCACCTGTGGACCACTGTCAAGAGGACATAGCCTTGACATAGGACTTGAAAATTTACTCTTTCCTTTGGCACTGAGCAATGGCATGAGCTCGCACAAGCCCTTCCCTCATGCACTTGCCCACCTGAAAAGCAGCTGCTGCTAACAGACCTCCTTTCACATTCCTGTCGCTGTGGGCACGAGCACTCTGGGGCAACATGGCCAGCTCCCCTGGTAGGCGTGTGCTTTCCTGCTGCATGCGAGCAACAACAAGCATGGACCCACCAATGCTGAGGCTAAGGAAGATCTCATCTCCTCCTCCTGGGCCCTACAGAGCACTTCTAAACCTCTCTTGACAGGTGTTAGGATGTGACACACTTCAAACCCACTAGGGGTGGAAATGTCACCTTCTTCTGAGCAGTGCACTCTAGTTTTGCACTGCTGGCCTGATTAAAAACAAATGTTTATTTAATTCACACCTATGTCTTCCCTCAAACAATTTCTGCCAATTTTGCTCCAGCCTATTCCTGATGAATGCCCACAAAAAACCTGGAGTTAAGGAGGGCTGGTGGAAGGAAGCTTTGGAGTAGGACTATCTACAGCACTAGATCAGAGAAGCCCTGGCTTTGTCCTGCCAAAGCTTGGAAACCCCCAAAGATGGTGACTCCACACTGCTCTGTGACCTGTCCCAGGGCTGCACCACCCTCCAAGGCAAGAAGGTTCCCCCAGTCTCCCACATGGGCCTCCCAAGGTCCAGGGACCACTGCAACTTGTGCTGTTGATCCTTGTTGGCACTGCTGAGATGGGCTTGGCTTTGACTGCCCTTCAGGTAGCTGTGGGCTGCTGTTAGATCCCCTTTGGCCTCCTCTTCTTGGCCTTTTGGCTAAGATCAAGTGTAGTACCTGTTCTTATCAGTTTAATATCTGATACATCCTCGATGAGGGGACTTTATATTAAACGAATTTTTGGGCGCAACAAAATTATTTATTTGCTTCAACAAAGCCAAGTGACAGGCCCTGCACTTGGGCCACAACAACCCCATGCATCGCTACAGGCTTGGGGAAGTGTGGCTGGAGAGCTGCCTGGCAGAAAAGGACCTGAGGGTTCTAATTGACAAGTGGCCAAATATGAGCCAGCAGTGTGCCCAGGTGGCCAAGAAAGCCAATGCCATCCTGGCTTGTATTAGAAATAGTGTGACCAGCAGAAGGAGGGAGGTGATTGTCCCCCTGTACTCAGCACTGGTGAGGCCACACCTGGAGTACTGTGTCCAGTTCTGGGCACCTCAATACGAGAGAGATATCGAGGTGCTGGAGCGAGCGCAGAAGAGGGCAACGAAGCTGGTGAAGGGCCTGGAGAATAAATCTGATGAGGAGCGACTGAAGGAGCTGGGACTGTTTAGTTTGAGGAAGAGGAGGCTGAGGGGAGACCTCATCACTCTCTACAACTACTTGAAAGGCCATTGTAGAGAGGTTGGTGCTGGTCTCTTCTCACAGGTGATTGGCGATAGAACAAGAGGGAATGGCTTCAAGCTGCAACAGGGTAGGTTTAGACTGGACATTAGGAAAAAATTCTTCACAGAAAGAGTGGTCAGACACTGGAATAGGCTGCCCAGGCAGGTGGTGGAGCCACCATCCCTGGATGTGTTTAAGAGTCGTTTAGATGTGGTGTTGGGGGATGTGGTGTAGGGGAGAACTTTGTAGAGTGGGGTTGATGGTTGGACTCGATGATCCCAAGGGTCTTTTCCAACCTAAATGATTCTATGATTCTCTTTGCCAGACTAACTGACCCCAGCTCCCTCTGCCTCATCTCATCAGTCATGCCTCCCGGCACCTGCCCATCCTGGTAGCTCTGCAATGGATCCTCTCCCTTTTCTCCAACTCCCTTTTGACCCTGAGGTCCCAAACTGGACACAACATTTCAGATGCAGCCTCCCGATGGCAAATGAGATGGGTGACAACTTCCCTTGATCGGTGGGACATGCTTCTAATGAGCCTGGAAATTACACTCTCTCTAATCACCGGGTCGAGGACTCGATCCTGATTGTCTGCTCCTCCTGCTGGCAATGCCAGGGCAGTCCCTCCTGTCCTGCTGGCTTCCCCCTCGCCCAGGGAGGGAGGGCAGCAGCAGCAGGATGACTCGCCTCTGCCCCCCGCTGCAGGGCGGTGCAGGTCGGTGCCCTCTCAGCTCACTGCAGAACACACCTTCATGTCTGCTGCCTGGAGTAGCTGAAGGCCACATCTGTGGTTGCCAATGATGTCATTCTCTGCGATGATGCCCTCTCCCTTGGAGACGATGCCATGGCTGCTGTTCTCATAGATGCCATTGCCACGCAGCTCCACCTGGCAGTCGGCCTCCACCAGCACGCCTCCCCGGCTGTTGCAGGAGATGCTGTTGTTTGCGATGCGCGTCAGCTGGCTGCTCTGCAGCACGGCCACCCCGCCATCGCCGTTAGCGTGAATTACGTTGGCAATGATGTTGAGCACTTCACTGCTCTTGACATGCAGCCCAGCAGCTGCCGCCAAAGAAAAGTTATTGGTTAAGAGCTTGAATCTTCAGTCATGACCACCATAAATGTATTTCTGTTTCTATAAGCTACCCAGTTCCTTCTGTCACAATATGACTTTCCAACTGGGAGCTCAAGGACAAAAACGCACCCATACTTGGGTCTCAGCCCACCATTTCTCCAGAGTGCTCCTGGCCTAGTGGCCGCTGAGGAAGCCCCTGTCAGACCCCAGTGCTGGTGGGCCAGGACAACACACCATTCTGCATGCCACCCCTTCTCCTGCAGCCCAGGAAGAGCCACGGGCCCCCAGCTCACCTCCGTTGTGGTTGATGCTGTTCAATTCCACCAGCGCCACGCTGATGGGACGCCGGGCAGCCGGGTACTCCTCCTCGCTGTCAGCATCGTTCTCCCCACCAGCACCCTCCCTCTCCTCCTGGAAGCTCTCGCTGCCCCCCTGACCAGGGGGGTAGTCACCAGCATTGTCCTTGTGGCAGAATACCGCCACCCCGTAGATGCTGTTGTGGCTGATCTGGTTGTTGATAAGGTGTGGGAGGCTGGAGGACATCATCCACACACCGCAGCCCTTGTTGCCTGCAGAGTGGGGTGGCATAGACCACCAACTCATCAGTGCTTGGAGACCCCCAGCCTGTCCCCAAAGCAGCTGGTAGTCCATGTGTGGTGCAGGTGGGATGGAGGATATCCTCCTCTTTGAGCACACGTGAAGACTAACCCTACATGTCAGGGGCTTACGGAGATTTTTGGCCCTGACTTGGTCCTGGTGGGCTAACTCAAGTCCATGAGCTCAGTGCCTTCATTTACCCACCTCCGCCCTCTCCCAGCACTGTCTATGCTCTGACCCCAGCTCAACTCCCGCGGTTTAACTCATGCGATCAGGAGATAAACACCCGCTGCCCTGGGGCTCTGCAGGATGGCCAGGCACAGCCCGGTCCACTGGCTCTATACACAGGTGGCTTCACCACCGATGGGCACCACAGTGCTGGAAACCCACATGTCCTGGTCTCTCTTCCAGCAGGACTGGGAGTCTCTGGGGCCAGGGAGCAAGTGGCTCCGGGAGCACCGAGTGTGGTGCTCCCTGGGTGGGAGCCCCCCCCAGGGGCCCGGGTGTATTCCCCAGTGTCTATTGCAGGCTGAGCTGCAGCTGACACCACAGCCCCTCCTGGGCACCCACCACAACTCTGGAGAGCCCTGGAGGTAAAAGGCACCCCGGCAAGCCCAAGAGGACAGGAGTATGGGGTAGAAGGCGAGAATCGTTCTCCACTGGAGTTTGCTTGCTTACCATAAATGACGTTTCCTTCGATGAGGCCCTTCCCGCGCTCGCCCACCACCACGCCATCTGAGTAGCCGCAGGAGATGAGGTTGTTCCTGAGGACGGGGTCACCCCCATGGCGGATGTCTGCCCCACCCCACTGGTTCTCGCAGATGATGTTCCCTAGGGCCAGGCAGGGAGGATGAGGTGACCACACTGGCCTCCTGCCCACATAAGAGCAAGGAGACTTGGCAGGCTGAGACCTGGCCCCACCAAAAAGCTCCCATTGCCTGCAGCAGAACCCAAGCGTCAAGACCTTCCCCGCTCCCCCATTCCCCTGGCAATGCTCTCCCGCACAGGACAGCCATCACTAGCAGTTCCAGTGGCCACCACCTCCCTGTCCTCTGAGGTGCAGGGCAGAGTGGAAAGCACTCGGAGGTTCCACAACAGTAGGAAAATGTCATTGACAGCTTTAGCTTATAAACTGGATATGCCATATTGCTGTGGAGCACAGTTCCATGTCGCAGCTGTGCCAGGAACAATAATTTGGAGCACATGCTGCAGAAAGACATGCTCCCTCTGTCAACAGCAGAAATGCCAACTAGAAAATGCAAATCAGGGGATTATTGTAATAAAGTCACTCAAGAACGACAACAAGATAAATTTTGCAATCAAGCAAACAGACAGAGGCTTAAAGACAGAAACAAACTGGGCACAACACCACCATTTTCATTGCCATACCTGTGATTTGGCCTCTGCCATTCTCATTCACTGCTATTCCAGCAGCCATTCCCTGGAAAATATGGTTCCCACTGAAGTAGGAGAAGAAAATAAAGTTACCAGCAGCAGTGTTGCTGGTGCAGCGGGTCTCTGCAGAGGCACCAGTCTCCCTGGCTGGCTACTTGCCACAGCCTGTTGCCTGTGCCCAGTAGGAAGAGCTGGACGGGGGCTAGCTGCAGAGCGAAGGGCAGCGGGAGGGAAGCACAGTGGGGAAGGTACATGCAAAGCAGAGCAGAGCTACCGACAGCTGGACTGCTTTTTCAAGGAGGTGAATAACACAAAAGAGGCATGGAGAAACACCTGTCAACAAGATCATTCAAAGAGCGGGAGGTGCTCACGGACACCCAAATGGCCACCAAGTCAGACCAGTCACCCCATCTCCAGGAGTGCCCACAGCTGCAGCTGCAGGGAAGTCATGGGACGGGGAGAACCGCGCGCTGCCTCCTGCAGCCTGGCCTCTCTGCCCCGCCAGCTACCTGCACCCACAGTTACACCCACCCTGAGATGGACTTTCCTTCTCCTCAGGATTCAACGCGCTCCTCTGCAAACTGCCCTGCGCGCTTAGCTCCCCCAGCACCAGGCTGACACTGGGGGGAGGCAGACCATGCTGCCGGCAGCCACAGCCTCCCTCCCCCGTGGGCAGCATGGTGCGGGGGGCTCCCAGCTGCAGACCCCTGTGCCCCCATGGAAATGTGTGGGAGGCCCAACACATAGCAGATAGATGACACAGAGGAGTCTGTGAGGTCTTTAGCCCATTTCCCCCATCCTCCCCACTGCAGGAGGAGGGGAGAGGCTTTATCAGCCATGGGACTGCTGCTCCAAGAGCAGCCCTGAAGCCAGTGGGCAGACGGCGATCGCAGTTGATGGCAGGAAACATTGAACATGGTGGCAGCAGCAGAGGCAGTGCCGTACTGGGAAGGATGGCCTGGAGAGCACATGTCGGCCCCAATGCCCCTGAGTAGAGGTGTCACCCACTGTCCCCCGGGCTCCCACAGAGGGAGCCTGTCAGGAGGAATGAATCCCAGGAGCCTCAAGCCCACCACCAGCTTCTCCTCCACAACATGATCCCGAATCTCTGGCTTGCTGCTGAGGTTCAGAGCAGGAGAGCAATCAAATTGGTCATGAAGAAACATCACCAACCAAGGACAATACCTGGCACAGACTCTGCCCCAGCATCTACCCAGGAGAACCCACCAGAGATGGCTCCACTTCCCCTGAGCTGCGAAGGGAGTGGAGGCGCTTCTGCAGAGCAAGCCAGGGTGGCAGAGCAGCACCTGTGACATGCAGTCACCAGCGACGCCATCACCAGCACTGGCTGGACTGGAGGGGCGGGCACAGCACCTCATGCTGCTGTCCTGCTGCCAGGGACAAGAGTAGGCAGAGCAGGGGCCACCCCACCTCACCAGGAGGCTAGTGCCTCAGCTGCCCTGGCATGGCTGCCTCTCCACTTGCAGCTGCATGCTCGTGCACAGCTGCTCGCTCTGGCAGTGGGGGGAAGCCCCCGACGCCCCACTAGAGCAACCAGGCTACCAGTGGCACCCAGAGAATGGAAAGTTTCTGGTGGACTGGTAGGACCTGGTGCAACACATGTGCCTGCCTCTAGAAAGAGAGACCGGGTGAGAAGAGCACACAAGGTTTGAAATACATGCTTGCACCAGCAGCTGCGAGAGTAAGGAGGAAGAGAAGCTGCAAAACCATCCCAGAGGCAATCCCCCAGGAACACGAGGCAGGGGCTCTCAGCTGCCCAACCTGCTGCGGGTTGGTGTCCTCCAGGGCTGTGCTCACCATCTTAGGGGAGATGGCAGTTGCCTTGCACCACCGGGCACCATCACACTCGGCACCTTCCAGCCTCAGCCCCAGCACAGCAAGGGACGTGGTCTTACCCAAACAGCTTTTTAGCTGCTGCAGAGGGTGCCTCTGACTGGAAGATGTACATGCCCAAGGGGCTGTATCATGCTTAAAAATGGTACCTGGCACGCACACTTCTGCAAAGGACACCTCCCTGCTTTCTGCACAGAGTCCCTTACAATGCCCCACTGAAACCTGTCCCCCAGCCAGGCAGTGACACAGGATGGAGGTGGGCTTGCAGCTCTCAGGAACGGGCAAAACATAATTCTGTTTCCAGCTGTGGAAAAGGCAACCAGCAAAGGACATTACTCTGACTATAATCATCCCTCTGCGGCCAGCCCTGCCTGCCTGCAGTGGCATACATCATCCTGTCGGTGAGATACAGCCATGCCGATGGCCCCTGTTGAGCCCCACGCTCAACACAGCTGCACGTGGCAGCACCGGGCCAGGGCCAGAGCCTGCCTCAAGCCAATGCAGACGAAAGACAGCACAGAGCAGCACACAGGAGTGGAGCAGGGGGTCTCCTCCAAAATGGGAGGCTGGTCAGAAGAAAAAAGGTGTTTTCCCACCGAGCTTCCTCCCTGCCTCCTCCCCACCAAGCTTCCTCCCTGCCTCCTCCCCATCATCTCCTTCATGCCAGCAGGCACGGATGGTCATACATCAGTCACGGGTGTAAGCTGGGATTGCAAATGGTGTTGTGAGAAAGTATGGAGGGAAGAATATCTAGTGAATCTCTCCATCCCGCAGCCTGTTTCCTCTGCACTGTTGGGCCCTGCCATTACAATACCGCTTCTCTTAGAAATCAGTCTCTCTCTGAGACAGCGCTTGTTGGAAAGCCCAGCCCTGACCCCTGTGTTTTCAGGGCTGGTACATCTGGTGCAGACTTCTCCTCCCCAGGTCCCAGGACCAAGTGACTCGGTAGAGGTGCCTGCAAGAAGTCACTTCCATTAGGTCTGCAGGACTCGAGGCTGAAGCACTGTTAATTAACAAAACTTCCAGCACAAAGGCTCCCATTCTAACTGTGGGCCTGATCCAGGGCAACCATTTTCTTCCCTTTGTGCCCTACCCTGCTCTACACCACCACAGTGAGTTGTCATACCCCTGCTCCTTATCACCCACAGGCACAGTGAGAGGTGGGAAGGGGTGGCAGTACAGATGGGATGCCCCCTACATCTGCAACCAATACCGTGCTCCAGCTGCCATCCCATTACTGGGTTCATTGCTACCAGCTGATACCACCAGGTAAAGCTGATGGCATCAACCTGAAGAAAGCCTGCCAGACACCAACACCAACATCTAAACCGAACGGTATTAAACACACACGTCAGTAGCTCCAGATGTTTAAAGCAGAAAGGTGAATTGGAGTAACAGTGATTGGAGTGCCGAGGTCCGTTTCCCCTTTGCCTGCAAAAAGCACCATGACACGTGTGAGTTGTTCATCTTGAACACAGCCCGTGTCCTCCTCGGATCCAGGGAGAAAACCCAGGACAGGCACTTGGCAAAGACCTGTGTGCAGCAAGCGGACAGAGGGAAGTCACAGAAAGGCACTAATGCACCATGATCCTATTTCTGCTCTATGGTGAGGATAGGAAAAAAGAGAAGTGTGCACAGTGGGAGGAATAATTCTTAACAGGAGGAGGACAGAGAGAGGTCAGTGCTAGCTAACATACCTCACAGCAGGGTTTCCATTATACAGAATATAAATGCCAGCTTCTTTATTCCCACAGATCTGATTGCTACGGATGATGCCTTTTCCGTTGCCAGCGACGACAATGCCTGAGCGAAGGCCACTGTGTATCTTATTGCACTACAGTTTTATTTTTTGCACATGTAGAGAAAATAAAAGCAGAAGGAAGGAAGGTCACTCATAAAAGTGAGCAAGAGGAGACAGCAACCACAGAGAAAAGCAACAGCTCCCAACACTGCTGGGGAAAAGGGCAGAAGGGTAATTAATATAGCTGCCAAAAAAATCACTCTCAAATGGTCAAGACACACTTAACTTTTACCTTTCTTTGGGATTCTAGTACACAATGCCCAATTTCCCTTCCCATCATGCCTGCAGCCTCTGCTTCTTCCAGCAGCTCCTTCTGCCACCTCCAAGGGCTGCCCTGGACCTGGCAATGCTTTGTTCCCTGCAGCCCGTCTGCAAGGGCAACACCTCCCCGCGGCCACCAAGAGGAAAAGATCCTCAGCGGCACCAGACAGGAGCTGGAGGAAGGAGTCCATGTGGGGACCTCAGCATTACAGCATGGTGCCTTTTCTCAAGCTGCTAGACAGCACTTTGCACAGCCTGAACGACTGCTGTCAACAGCCACAGGCTGCTTCTCTCTACAGGGGCCAACATCTCCTGTGCGGGCAGGAGCACGCTGGGACCCTCTGAGCAGGACAGCAGCGCCAGCCGGTGTCTTGCAGAGTGGCGGGGTAGGAATTGCCAAACCAGCCAAAGCAACGAACAGCAGCTCAAAGATGCAACTGAGGCCAGACACGGCCTGCAACTCCATGGCCGAGCTGCCATCTCCGCCATGGAGCTGCAGCTCTGCCTGCCCCATCTCCTGTCAGAGCTCACACAGAGAGCTCGATGCAGCCACAGGGTCACTCGGATGCAGCTTAGATCTACCTTCCTGCCTCCCCCCACACATCGAGGCCCTGGTTCCTTCAAGGATAACTACAGATACAGCGTTCAGTGAACAGGGACAAGGTCGCCCGCTGCAGAGCTGGGGACACTACTGATTTGGAGGAAAAGCCGTGCCGCTGGAGAGTGAACTGCGGCTCCCCTCCGCCTGGGGCTGAGCAGAGAGCTGAGACCCTCCACCAGCCCCCAGGGTAGACAATACGAATCCCAGTGTGGGAGAAACAACTTACAGTACAGTGCCGATTTACTATCTTGGTTGCACAAGTTCACTCATTACACAGGGGAACACCCCCCTCCCCTCCCCTCAATGTACAGCAATTTTAAGACACACACTATCAAACAGAGCAGGATGTACCATCAGGCATGTACCAACAGGCAGCACTTTGCTGTGCTTTGCCCTTGGGGTTAGCTAAAACCTAAGAAACAGGCTGAATGGCAAAGCTAACAGAAAGGTCAGTGTTTTCTGTACTGGGAGATAGAATCCTGCTGCCCTTCAGAGCGAAACAGCACATGAGAGAAGGAGCGTGTTACCCTCCAGCACAGCTTGGAGGGGTACGTACCAGAACAAGGGGGTTGGCTCCCTTACGAATGTCCACTCCAGCCTCACAGTTCGAATGGATGTTGTTGTCTGCAATCAGGCCTCCTGCCAACAGGCGCAGGAATATCCCGGATGCTTTGCAGTGGTGGATGTCATTCCTCAGCATGATAACCTGCAGGGAAGAGGAGAAGCACCTGCAGTTGCAGTTAGAAGGACGAGGAAGAGGACGTGACCAAAGGATATAGCTCTCCTTTCTGCAGCCTCTGTGCGTCTACGACCTCTCTGCCTGTCCCACAGCCCAGGGTGTGCCAGGCACACAGGCCAGCTGAAAGGAAGTTCAGTGCGTGTGGAAAAGTGCTCCTTTTAAGCCTGTTGGGCACTACCCACTGTCATGGGTCTGCTTAGGGATGGGGACCTGCAGTTCTCGGTGCTACACAGCCAGAGCAAAGATATCCTCTTGGCCTGACACGTCCCTCCACCTGACAAAGCCCCTGTTCAGGTGTGCCCAATGGCTTCATTCACTGCATTGCACTTGCAGCACAGCACAGTGCGTGACCATTCCCCGTCCCATCTCCACACCACTCGTGGTACAACAGACCTGCCCCATCCCCGCTTGGGCAGTCCCTGTTCGCACTGGCACCCTCTCCGTACGCAGCCGGCAGCAGGCTGCCTCCTGACTCTGCTGCTCAGAGCTGCTCGCGGGTGACACTCAAATGCCACGGAGTCTCCCACGACTTCCCCATGGAGCTGCTACTGCACATGTGCTCAGCACCCAGCCTTACCATCGCCTTGCACCATCAGAACAGAGATCCTGCCGTTTGGGGGCAGAAATGGCCCAGCCAGCAAACTGAAGTCACTGGCACCACTCATAACAACCTAGTTTCCTCTAAGCAAATAAGTAGATAAATATTTACGCAGCAGCAGTCTTTAAAATTTTCCAGCCAAATAAATCATGTCTTAAATACATGTCTTACAAGTGCTAAGAAATAATCTACAAATTGCCTTTGCATATCCCACTTCAATAAGCAACACAGATCAAAAGGTAATTAAATTAGACTTCCTTCTATTTGCTCATTCCAGGAAAGTGCTTCATTCAATCTCTCCACTAAACGTGGAGCTCAGCAGGGCTTGACAGCTGCCTGTCTTCATTGCTCACACTTGGCTGCCGGGGGAGGGAGCTACAGGAGGCGAGAAATGCAGGCACCCGCTGCAGCTGGTCCCACACACCAGACCCTGGCTGGGGCTGGCCAGCACAAGGACGCCGAGCCCTTGCCAGCTCTGCTGTTCTCCTGCTCTGTGTCGCACCTTGCCCCCATCTCACGGAGAAGCCTTTCACTGTCTCCCATCGCCCAGTGCTCTGATGCCCACCTCTCGACAAGAGCCTCTGGGCTAATTCCCAGTGAGCAGCTCAGAGGGGCTGAGCAGCACAGCAGAGCCGCTCGAGGTGCCTCTGCTCCCTCCTGCTGTCATTCTGCGTCCAAGGGACAGCCTTTGGGAGGGCACCTCTGGTACAGATGTCCCTCAGAAAGAAAGGAGCTGCCCCCACTGCCAAGAAGCAGGGGACTGCAGGTGGGGAGACAGCATCACCACAGCAAAGCCCTTTCCTCCTGAGCCCTCCCAACACCGCCAGCACTGGGGATTTTGGCAGTGTGATTTTCCCCCAGTCCTTGATGTCACAGTCCTGTCTGAAGAGGAGCACAGGCACAGAGGCAGAGACCTCTGGGCAAGTGCAGGGTTAGATGATGCTGTGAGGAAAACCTCAGCTCAGCCTCCAGCACATGTCCCCTGCCAAAATCCCTCCTTAGACCCTACCTCTGCCTATGGCAGGCACCACCCCTGCAGGCTCTCCTGAAGCTGCCAGGACTGGCCATGGCAAGGGGCAAGACCAGGGGTTGACACCGCAGTCCCGAACTCCCTGCATTTGTGGTATGGGCTGTGCTGGGTGCAGCAAAGGTGATGATAACTAGCAGCACTTTTACAGCATGAGAGTTTAATTTACAGGTAGAGTGGGCCTGACTACATGACCCCAACATGCCACTGAGTTAACGCCTGCAATTGCAGTTACGTTACTGCATGCAGAAAGCAGGCGGCTGCAAGTGACCTGCCTTTCATTTGGGCTGGTTAACCCAAACCATGCATAGGAAAGGTGCTGGTGGAGCAGAAGGGAGAGAAAAGAGGGCTCGCAGCAGCATTCACAGCACCTTACTGTTCTGTATGCAGCGTACTGCGTAGGTCAGATCCCTGAAGATGCTTCCTTCCACTTTTGCTTGCCCTCGTGAATAAATGAATATTCCTCCCTTCCCATCCCTGAAAAGGCACTGCCGGATGATGCAGCCTTGCAGCGAGTTTGCCAAAGATTGGGCCTCCTTGTCCTGCTGCAACTCCTGCTGCAGAGACTTGAGCTTAAGGTCCCTCTGAAGGGCGTGCAGTCTGTTGCTTTGAAGCTTGCTGTCCATAACATCAGCAAGTGTGTGATTCGGGCTGTGGGCTTGACAGGCCACTTTGTATGCAACCTGAGCATCCTCTTCATCGTCGCTGCGTAAGTCACTGTCACTGGAGTTTGAGTCGAGGGACGGGTACTCCTCCTCCTCCTTTGCTGCTCTCAGGTTCTCTCCAAACTCACTGTCCTCCTGGGCTGAGCCAACCAGGGCTTGAGCACTCGCAGCAGCGAGGAAACTGCTTCGTTCTTCCCCTACCACAATTTTGCATGTTCTCACTGGCCTCAGCAGCGATTCCCTACAGCCATCCCACTTGGCCACGGGGCAGGCGGCTGGGTCAGGTTCCCGCAGGGACACTGTGCAGGACTTGGCCAGCACAGCCAGGTGCTTGCAGGCCCAGTTACGGTCAGAGCTCGGGCAGCCCTCCACAGTTACAGAGGCGTTCTCACTGCCGGTGAACTCACAATGCTCCAGGATGCAGAGGGCCACGCTGCGGAGGTGGATGCTGGACTGGCTGAAGGTGCAGAACTTCACCTGGCATGTCCCTGGTGCGTGAATCTGCAGCTGCCCACTTTCAAAGTTGCAATTGTCAAACTGGACGTAGCCTGAGGTTGTCTGGAGAGTAAGCACAAGGTGAGATCATTGCACAAAGCAAGAAAAAGCAGTCCTGAATCCACCATGAAGTTCTTCCAAAGCAGACAAGCTCATGCTCACAAACACAATACACGTTCAAGTGTCACCGACACAACAAGCTCACACAGGCACAGATGCAGTGCTGCAAGCTGAGTTAGCAAGTATCTTGCACCTACTGGCTTTCTTCCCTGCTGGCAACTTGTCCTTAACTTAGAATCCTAGAATGGTTTGGGTTGGAAGGGACCTTAAGGATCATCTCGTTACAACCCTTGTCATGGGAAGGGACACCTCCCACTAGTCCAGGTTGCTCAAAGCCCCTGGCTCAAGTCCAACCTGGCCTTGAACACCTCCAGGGATGGGGCAGCCACAGCTTCTCTGGGCAACCAGGGCCAGGGGCTCACCACCCTCAGAGCAATTTTTTCCTTACATCTAATCTGAATCTCCCCTCTTTCAGTTTAAAACCATTACCACTCAGGCTATCGCTCCCCTCCCTGATCCAGAGTCCCTCCCCAGCTTTCCTGGAGCCCTTTTAGGGACTGGAAGGTCTCCCCGGAGCCTTCTCTTCTCCAGGCTGAACAACCCCAACTCTCTCAGCCTGTCCTCACAGCAGAGGGGCTCCAGCCCTCCCAGCATCTCCGGGGCCTCCTCTGGCCCTGCTCCAACAGCTCTGTGTCCTTCTGCTGTTGGTGCCCCAGCGCTGGAGGCAGCACTGCAGGGGGGTCTCACAGAGCGGAGCAGAGGGGCAGAATCCCCTCCCTTGCCCTGCTGCCGACGCTGCTGGGGATGCAGCCCAGGATGCAGTTGGCTTTCTTGGCTGCCAGCACACATTGCCAACTCATGTTGAGCTTCTCACCCACCAGCACCCCCAAGTCCTTCTCCTCAGGGCTCTCAATGCATTCTCCACCCAGCCTGCGTTTGTGCTTGGCACTGCCCTGACCCAGGTGCAGAACCTTGCACTTGGCCTTGCTGAACCTCATGAGGTTGGCATGGTCCCACCTCTCCAGCCTGCCCAGGTCCCTCTGGATGGCATCCCTTCCCTCCAGCATGTCGACCACACCACACAGCTTGGTGTCATTGGCAAACTTGCTGAGGGTGCACTCAATCCCAACACCCATTTTGTCAACAAAGATGTTAAACAGCACTGGTCCCCGTACTGACCCCCGAGGAATGCCACTTGTCACTGCGTGCCATGACAACTTCGCTGCCAAGACACAGCTTTGCAGTCTCAGCAAGGCACAAGCAGTCACGCATGGGAGCAGACAGGGCCTAGATGTGCCAAGATCACTAAACCTTAGCAATGCTCCCTGCACAGAATAGTTTGCAGCCTTCAGAGACGTGTAGCTGCCAGCTGGCATCTTTAACGGACTCAGGGGTTTACCGGGTGAAGACGCAGGTAAGACAACATCAAACACCACCTGGTTGGCCTGGAGAACTACAATTCTCCCTAGAGCCATTAGCATACTTGGTGGAAGGACACTGCACTCACGATGCACCAAGTCCAAAGCAAAACAGGTAAAAATTTGTGCCATAGTGCTGCACGGGCATTACAGTGTGTCACTGCAGCAGAAGAGACACCATCAGTTCTTTGTTCCCTGGCTGTGGTTTCCCATCTGACCTGCTGGTACTTGCAGAACAGCCATCCCTACCATAGCCTTCCTGCTGTGCTAGGCAATACACGTTACAATTTATGGGTGCTGGCAAACCACCAGGATGATTGTCATGGACAAATATCTCTCTCCTGTATAGGCAGGGCACGTCTCTGCTTAGGTACAGAAAAGGCCAAGAGAAATGCAGCAAGGTACAGAGGAGTCAGGTCAGAAAAGCTGAGTAGTGTGCTTGGAATTTTACTGTGCTCTTAATTTGACTAGGAATCTCCCAAATCATTACTTTCTCTTCCCAGGTTATCCCTCAATCGCCTAGTCCACCCCACTAAAAACAGACAGACCAGTAACTTGTGACAGGCAATCTAGGGCCATTTTACAGAGATTTCCTGAGTTTGCAGCCAAGACACCATCCCAAGATTTGTTTTCAGCCTTGAGCACTCTCAGAAGTGGTCATACAGCAAATAGGTATTGAAATTCATTTCTCTGTACCCAAAGACAACCACAGAGAAATCCCTTCTGACTGGTAGCCTCCTCCAGACCGAATCATAACTTCCCTTTTTTAAAATTAAAAAAAAAGCTAATTAAAAGGGGCACAATGAAATCAGGTTCTGAGAGGCTGCTTGTGAAAGTCCTTCTGAAATTGCAACTTGCAGGGTTTTAATGACTGCCAGTAGGATTGGCCTAAGTTTGCTTTTTTTAATTTGTTTTTCATTGCTGGATTTGGGAGGGAACACTCTGGTTCCACCGGCAGCTGCTGAAGGTCTGTACCATCAACCGTTGCACATGGAGACCGGAGCGACCACCTGAACAATGAAACGCAGCCACAGGGACCAGCCAAATGCAGGAGACACCACACATCCGCTTCAGCAACTCGGCACATGGCCACAAACAGTGACTTTCTCAGCAGATTTGCGACTCAGTTTCCCCACTGCATGCTGGTGCATTATCTTTCTCCTGGAGACCTTCAGACTGATTAAGTCAAATATGTCACATGATAAATGCTGAAAAGGAAATGAAAAGGTGAATTATAACTAATGATGGGCTGACTCATTACAACGAAGGTCTCGTTTTTGGAGGCACAGCCCACAGGCACAGCACTCACACAGGGAACATCCCACTCTAGACCAGTCAGCGGCTGCCCGTGGGGACCAAAGTGTTGTCAGGGTGGACCACGGCAGCAGGGTTGGGCCCGTGGTCCCGCGTCCTAGCTTCCATCCAAAGGAGACCCTGGGCATCCCAGGAGAGGGCTCCCAGACCAGGCAGAGGACACAGTGCACATCAGCGCACCCAGTTTTTGGGGAAGCAGGGCTGGTGTGCAGCATGCTGCGGGGAGAGCTGGCTCCCTGGGGTTCCTCTTGCGCACCCAGCCCCTCAGGTCCCTCATGCTTTGCCATGCGGGCAGTCAGAAAGGCAGCTGGTAAGAAGGGGAAAATCACCAAAGGAAAAGACGTGGGAGCTGGGAGCCAGAAACACCCCTGAGAAGTGCAGCTGCGACTCTGAGGTGCATCTGGATACTGAGAAACCAGACATCCCGAGACACCACCAATAAGTGCACAAACCAAGGGACTGTAATGGCAACTTATCATCTGGAAAAACGGAAACAGTCCAGAAAAGTGAAATTGCCCTGAAAGAACAAAAACATCTTACCTATTGGCTGTTCCAGCTGAAAAATGGCAATTAACAGCATCTATTCGTTGCTCAAAGTGGTGGTGTGCTACATCCTCTTAAAAAAGACTTAATTTTTATCCAAAATGGAGCCCTTCTCTCTCTCTCTGAGAATGTCCCATCCTGCACATACCTTTCTTTTCCTAAACCGGCTGAACACTGCATGAACCTGCTACGAGGTCTCAGACCAGGGCTGGGGATGCGTGGATGATGCCAGGCTGTGACACGGGGAGTCTTTGAGGTGAGACTCTGTTACTTCACCGGTCCCCTTCACCCCTACTTTTGGGTTGGTCTGGTTTGCCCTCCTGCCTCTGGGACAGCTGGGTGCCCCTCTGGGACAGTGTAACAGAAGCACGCACCCTGACCGAGAGACCAGCGCTTCGGTTCAGGCACCACTGACAAGTAGCCCTGACCGAAGCCAGCCCTGCTGTGCCAACCGCAAGAAGGGTGCTGGGCCACGTCTTCTCAGGGACAAGGCATCTCACCAGGAGCTAACAGTGCCAGCCTGAGCTGGTGCTCAGATAAACTAAAACTTTCAGGTTTTTGACAAAACTAAAACTGCTACTGCCGCACACCTGCACAAACATCAAAGCAGGGGTTGACTACGAGTCCATCACTTGGCACTATAGGTTCTGCAGCCCCCTGAGCCCTCCTGTGCGGCTGCAGGCTGCGGGGCGGCCATCTCCCTTGAGCAGGGACTCTCTCGAGGTTATGCCTTGAGGCTGAGAGACGCCTTACCCGGCACCTGATACCTATAACGAGATAAGCGACGTCTTACATTAGGCCTAAAAGTATATTGTATCCTAGTGACATTGATATATCCAGCTTAATTACTGGAAGTGTAGTAAGCAGTAGAGTGTTTTACTGCCGTCTAAATTATCATTCAAACCAGTGTCAAATCACTGTCAAATCAGTGTTTCATCATCATTAAATTTTTGCTTAATCATCATTTGATTACCATTTAATTATTATTCAATGATCAATTAATTATCATTTGATCATCATTTAACCATGAATAAAACCCTTTAAGTTTACCCCACAACAATGACCACTCTTAATAATTTACCTGTGACAGATGGTTTGGCCCCTTCTGAAATCTGTCTAATTCTCTTGATACCTGTATTACATGTCCGTATCAGTATCTTATCTATCATAAGCATATCTGCTGTTGTATCGATGCTAAGTTTGCAGTAACCTGTAATAGCATTTACCTACTTGTTTGCTGCTGTTATTGGTTGTTGCTATAATATTGGTCATTGCAATATTACCGGTTGTTTCTATTACTGATTGCTGCCATACTATTGATTGATACTGTATTATTGATTGTTGGCAGTAATTTGCAATAGCCTGAAATATATATTTGCTTTATTAATCAAAGGCTTTCTTGCAAGTGGCAATTTGTGTGGCGTATGTGGTAATCTGTAACCAAGCGCAGACACTGAGAGGACAGAGCCCCTGAGCGCCATGCCTCACTGAGCCCCACGAACCCCCAGCCACGCTCTCCAGATGCCTGTAGACCAGGGGACCCCTTGGTCGTGACACCGTGGTGGCCTCACCATCCCCACTGTCCCCGCTCCGCCGAGCCTCACCTTGTAGAGCAGGGAGGTGAAGCGGGCCGGCATGAAGACCACGTTGCTGAGGCGGGCAGTGGGGCAGTGCTGGTCGATACTGGCCAGCAGTGCCACATCCCCCAGCTTGCCCTGCCCCACCACCTCCACGGGCACCTTCAGCAGCACCTCGCTCTGCTCCTCGTGCACGCCGGGCAGCAGCACCAGGCGGTCGTAGGGGCTCGCAGCGGCCAGGGCGGCCCGGAGGCTGCCGAACTCGCCCCCAACGCCCACACAGAGCCGGCGCCAGCCCTTCCGCCGGCGGAAGAGGGAGAGGCAGTTGGAGGAGTCCAGGTCCTGCGTGGTTTTGCTCCAGGTTTTGGAGGCCAGGTAGTGCTGTTTGAAGGCCTCTCTCCAGGACGGCGGCTCCACACCGGGACGATTGGGCCAGTTGGGGTGTCTGTGCTGGAGGCAGCCCAGGCAGAGCTGCCGCCAGCGTGTTCTGTCCAGGCTGAGGACGAGCTCGCTCCAGGCCCGGCAGACCAGGCTGCAGCGGCCCAGGTCAGGGAGGTGCAGGTAGGAGAAGATGAGCTGCCACAGCTCCACCGGCAGAATGCCGACCTCCATCAGCACCTGCGAAGGACAGGACACAGCATCAGTGGGGAGCCCGGAGAGCTGCTGGGGCATGGGGGGAAGCAAGCTCAGGCTGGCAGGGACACCCTCCTGTGGGGATGGGCAGGTCCCCGCCAGACATGGCTGTGCGTGGGCAGAGACGTACAGGAGCAGGCACGCAGCATCAGGCAGGCATGCCTTGGGCAGAGACACAGGCTCTGACCAAGCGGGGTTCATCATTCACCCTGCGGTGTGCTCCCATCAGCATTGATCCCTCCCTCCCTCCACTGGTAGCCCTGCTTATGGGCCAGCAATGCCCAAACAAGCTGTTCTGAGGCCTCTGCTCTTTCAGGGCGGTTAAATCTCTGTTGCTTAGCCCTCGGGCTCAAAGACCGCGCAGGAACAAGCACATTCCTCTGCCCCTGGCATTGCCATGTCCCCTGCCATGGCTTTCCCCACCACACTCCATCAGCCCTCACAGACCACCGGCCCTCACAGGTCTTGCCAGCTGCCCCTGCAGGCACGATGCCTTCCTGGGACACTCGGCTCATCAGGAAAAGTGTGAAGCTTTCTCCAGAGGCCAAGTTCATCCTGCAGCCCAGTGGCTGGGGATACCGGCAGGATGCTCCAAGCAGAGGAGGGATCAAGAAGAAATCGTTCATGACTCCAGCAATGCACCACCAGCAAAACGGGCTCGACTCATAGTGGATGCAAGAGACCTGATCCCGTCCCAGCATGAGGCCGCTGCTGCTGAGGGTGTGCAACACCACGCCCCTCTGCTCTGGTTCGTGCCACCCCCTCCCCAGCGTTATTCCCCATGTCCTGCCCTGAGAAGCGGTGGGTGCCCGTGGCACAATGCCTCCCTTGATTGCAGGACTTCAGCCCCCACCTCCCACCCAGTGCATGCAGCTGCGAAGAAGCCTCCCGATGGGCTCAGTGACCTCCCACTACTCTCCATAAAGCGCTGGTCAAGCGGCTTCACTAAACAGGTAGGTATCCCTCAAAATTTACCACTTGGTATTTGAGAGTAGAAGTGTTATTATCAGTGACCGGAGAAAACAACAATGCACAACGGGGAGCTCCACGGTCCAGCAGCACTCCCCCTGAAGCAGCCTGCTTCATGCACATTATCCAGCATGCAGTAGGTGGAGATCAGTACTCCGGGATGGTAGGAGCCCTACAAACACCACAAAAAGCTGTGTACATCCACAGGCTGGCTTCAAGTCAGCTGAGTGGCCAGGGGAGCCTTTGCTGGCAGCAGTGGCTCTGACCCCGCACCGGCAGTTCTGGCTCTGCCCCTGCCTGCCTCACCACTGCCAGGGTGGGTGGGACCACGCACCCACTCACATGCCGGGAAACGCACTCAGGCAAGGGCTGTGGTTACCCTCTAGTGCCAGAGTTCATCTCTAATATGATGCCGTTAAAAGCCTTCGGGAACCAGGCTCCCTTCCTCTCTCACAAATGCAGGCTGGCACAGCAGGCAAGCACTTAGTGCTGTGAACAATATTCTTTGACCAAACGTGGGGAATTTTACTTCTCCTTGCAGATATCTTGATTTCCAGCTATCCTGCAACTATCACAAGGGAATCTGCTCAAGAAAGCACAGACTTTCCTTGAAGCTAAGTTCTTAGTTTGTCTGAGAGCCCTATGCAATGCCCTAGGCACCCAGTGGGGAACCACCCCCTTGAACTTGGCTGGAGGAGATGCAGATTTGCTGCCCCGCTCCCACAGTAGCACTCCACGCAGTCTGCCAGGAAGAAAGGTCCCGTTGCAGCAGTGCTGTGGCCCTCTCAACTATGGTCTGCGGGGCTCGGCAGCTCTGAGCCTCTCCCCTGTATGACATCCCCAGCTTGCGCATCACGAGGCCATGGAAACCAGGCTCCGACACAGGAAGAGGGAGAGTTTAGAGCAGAACTTGGGAGGGAAGACTTAGTCTGATGCCCTTTCAAGCAGGCAAAGAGCTCAGCATCTTCTCTTTGCTGTTCCTCCCTTTCGCGGGGTTATCACAATGGGTTAAATTGTAATAAGCCTTGCCATTAAACTTTGTGGTAACAATACAAACACTGAAATAAAAATGAGCCATGGTCTCATTTCCCACCAAACCACTAAAATTAATCAAACCCCACAACAAAAAAACAATAAAATTATGCACTTCGTCAGTGCTTTGTATCTCTCAGCCCCTCCCCGGTGCGAGGCGACACCAGCGCCGAGCCCAGCCGCGAACGGAGGATGCCGCCTCTCCCGGGGGACACCGAGGGCCTCGCTGACGCCTTCCCGCAGCCCCGCACCGAGCACCCGGCGCCGGCGGGTGGGGAAGCGCGGCGACCGTCGGCCGGCGGAGCCCGGGACAACCCCTGCGAGACGCGGTACCTGGCCCAGGAAGCCGGAGAACGAGGAACCAACCAGGGCAGAAGTTTCGCCGAGCCCCCCGCCGCGCCCGGCGGCTTTTCCCGGGTTCTCTGCCGGAGGGTCCGCAAGGGAAGGAGGGGGACACAGAAAGCGGCGGAGGCGACCCCGCCTTCCGGTCCCCCGCCGCCGCCGCAGTGCCGGCCTCACCTCCGCCCCGCCCCGGCGGGACCCGCGCCGCGCGCCGGGGGGCGGGGTTGGGGGCGGGGCTGCGGGGCGGTAGTCTCGTCCCGCCCCCGGCCTCGCCGCCGCTCGATTGGCCGAGGCGGGGAGGGGGCGGTGCCATCACGGCCCAGCTCCCCGGTCACGTGAAGGGGAGGCGCACCCGGCTTCTTCGTCCTCCCCGCACTCCCTCCGCGAGCGTCACCCCGTGCGTCACGGCGGCGCGGCTGCGTCACATCCCGGCGCCCGCACGGTGGAGGCCGCGGGGCCGGCTCGCCGGCGGAGGCTTCCGTCCCGTCCCGTCCCGCCGCTATCGCCATGGCAACGGCCGCAGGTGTGTCATCGGGCGGGGCCCGGCTCAGCGGGGCAAGCGGGAGCTTGGCCCGGCCCGGCCCGGCGGGGCCCGGCCCGGCCTGGTCGTGGCGGCGGCTGCGCAGGCGCGGCGGGACCGGGAGCGGGCGGGGCCGCGCCGTCCCGCCGATCGGGTGCCGCAGCCGCCGCCCCGCGCTCCACCGCGGTGCCGGACTGACCTTGAGCGCAGTCGCGGTGCGGGCCGGCGGCCGTCCGCTGGGCCGAGGAGCGAGGCAGCGCTGCCGGCCCGGGAGGTGCCGGCGTTGTCTCCCGCCGGCCTGGCGCGGCCGCCCGCTTGACGGCGCTGCCCCGTCCCTTACCCGTGCTCGCCCCTTCGCTTTCAGGTCGCCTGGTGCCGCGACCCGGCGGGGCCGCCGTCGTTCCCCAGCCTCCCCGGCAGTCCCTCGCCGCGGCCCGGCGGCACTGAGGCCTCCGCGGCGACGGCACGGGGAGCCCGCGGCGGCGATGCAGCCGGTTTGGAAGCTTCGGGAAGGGCTCGATGCTGCCGGCGACCGGCGGCGGCGAGGAGCCGTGGGCTGGTGAGCCCTGAGTCAGTCCGGTGACAGTTACAGCGGTAGGTGATGGGCTGGAGAAATCAACAAATGAATCCCTGAACCTTCCAGGTCAACCAGCGCAGCTGCGTGTCTTCAGGATTGGGCTAATTGTTTAGGATGAATATTTCTCACAGTTGATGGTGAAAGAGTGTGAGTTTGTGGTATTACTCCAATGAACTGGTTGAATGAATATTCAGTTCCCTGGGTAATCACAAACTGACTGGGCCAGGAGGACTTGCCAGGTAGCATGTGTGTTCCACAGCAGTCAAGATGATGGGCAGCACTGCAGTCGCTTACCGGTATTACAAATACAGAGATATAACGCAATATCAGATAGCTAATGTCCTTTTCTTTATTCTTGTGTTTTTCAGACCTAGTGGGTCACGTGCCAGCATTTTGAAGGCCATGGTCGTTTAGGCGGGTAAATGGGTTGAAATGCTTCTTTAGAAGCACTGGATGTGCATTCCACAAGATGGTGACAGTGGCAGGCACCCAACGTACAGACCTTGGAACAGGGAATGTGATGTCTAAAAGGATTGTGTGTGCCCTCTTGCTCAGAGCACTTTGAAATCAGCTCCTGGCTTGTGGGGAGCTTCTGTATATAAATGGGTGGTGTATAAGCCATCTAATATGAATTCCTGTCTCTGATGTTGCTACTCATATTGAAAAAACATTTCATCTTTGTAAATTGTTTAGATGGCGTTTTCACTTGCCAGACTTTAAAGGATTAAATAGTATGTAACTGTAGGGGAAAAAACAATCCAGGTACATATGTGTTTTGTTTTAAAATAATTTGTGTACTTGGTCAAAATAATCTGTCAGGTTGCTTTTAGCAGTCCATGTTGTTTCTGTGTATCACACATCCTTCAGGTATCACTCACTTTTCTTGGGTTTTATTTTCCTCTCTCTCTTTGTTGTTTTTTTTTTTTCCCCTGACAAGATATTTTTTAAAAAAATTATTAAACGGTTTTTATCTCACCCCACAAGTTTCCTTTTTTTTTTTTTTTTTTTTTTTTAACCCTTTTGATTCTCCCCACCATCCCACCGGGGACAGGGGGAGAGTGAGCGAGTGGCTGTGTGGTGCTTAGTTGCTGGCTGAGATAACTGAAATAACTATTTATCATGGTTTATCTGTTGTTTTCTGTCACAGGGAAAGGCAGAGCAGAATAATCAGAATTTGTACTGCTACTGCATGTATTTTGCTTGGTTTTTTATTTCTTTTTTTCTTAGACTCTCTTCTGTCCCCACCACTACTGTCCAAGTGATGTGTATTTTATTAGTGTGAGTGTAGACCTTTCACTGTTTGAATACCATTGCACAGCGAATGGGGAAATCAAACATGTCAGCTCTAACGTAGCACTTGAGGAGTCCGTGTCTCAATGTCCTTCCCATTTTTTTTTCTGTTTTAATTTGTAAGCACACAGAAAGGAAAAACTGCCACTTTTTTAGGTCTCTGAGACTTGAGTAGAAAACCGTACAACATCTGTCACATCTGGCATTTGTTGCTTTTCTCCTTCAAATTTTATGGGCTTTCCTCAGACGTAAGATACCAGGTGCTGTTTGAATGATCCACTATGGTGAAAAAAGCTGTGGCTCTGCTCATGTTCATTCTTTTCTTTTTTGATGTAGGGAAGGAGAACTGAGGTATACTACAGTAAGAAAAACAGTATGATGGATTCAGAAAGTTCTGCCCCAAAGAA
Organism: Rissa tridactyla; assembly: GCF_028500815.1. Taxonomy (NCBI): domain Eukaryota; kingdom Metazoa; phylum Chordata; class Aves; order Charadriiformes; family Laridae; genus Rissa; species Rissa tridactyla. The sequence goes on along the minus strand of NC_071497.1, from coordinate 132,649 downwards.
TTCAAAGGAATATCTAAGGAATGATGTAACAGCTACCTCTGGTAAACATTATCTTTGTGGCTACTGTGCGGCCTTCACAAATATAGCAGTCACATTTCCCATCCAGAAGGTCCTCTTTCGACAGCAGTTGTATGGTTTAAAAACAAAGGATGCAGTACATCAGCTGCAGAAGGACGGACTTCGAAACCTCTATCGTGGCATCCTTCCTCCGTTAATGCAGAAAACGACAACGCTGGCTTTAATGTTTGGCTTGTACGAAGATTTCTCCTCCCTGCTCCATATCCATGTGAGTGCTCCTGAGCTTCTCACTCGCAGCATGGCAGCGGTGCTTGCAGGGACCACGGAAGCTCTTCTTACACCTTTTGAGCGGGTTCAGACTTTGCTTCAGGACTACAAACACCATGATAAATTTACAAACACTTACCAGGCTTTCAAGGTACTGAAAGTCTATGGGATGAGAGAATATTATCGGGGATTGGTGCCTATTCTGCTCCGAAATGGACCCAGTAATGCACTCTTCTTTGGCCTGCGGGGACCTATCAAACAGTGTCTGCCTGAAGCAACTTCTTACAGCACTCACTTGGTCAATGACTTTATCTGTGGAGGGCTGTTGGGCGCCATGCTGGGATTCTTGTTTTTCCCAGTGAATGTTGTAAAAACTCGCATGCAAGCTCAAATTGGTGGTGAATTTCAGTCCTTCTCAAAAGTCTTCGTGAAGATCTGGCTGGAACGTGATAGAAAACTGAACCACCTTTTCAGAGGAGCCCATCTGAATTACCATCGTTCTGTCCTGTCCTGGGGAATAATCAATGCAACCTATGAATTCTTGCTAAAGCTGTTGTGAAAACCACTGTCTTCCTTCGGCTCTTCTGTTCATTTGGGTATTGGTACATATGATGTCACTTAATCCCAGGGAACAGTGCCTGCGTAGTGTAAAAGGTAATTAGTCTTGGCCTTCAATATTTATGGAGTGAATGGTGATGCATCTAAACCTTGGTGCAATTAAGATGAACTTTTTAAAGTATTTATTTGCTGTCAGGTGAGTTTACCCATAATGGAGCTACTAGACAAATACAAGGTTTTAAAAAAAAGACTTACGTTAGTCCAGCAGCTTATTTTGTATCACTCCCAAAATTTCTTAACGCTCCATGATGGAATGTGCTCCACTGCCCACGTTGTAGAACATCAAAATCAAGGAGGGGCTGATGAAAACTTATTGCTTTGCCTGATAAACTACAAAATCTCGATTTAAGAGCTGCATTTTCAAACGTTTTAGGATCGTAAGTAGCCCATTGTTTAAAGATAACAGGGCAGATCCAGATGAGGATCACTGAAGTTAAGAACTTCAAGCTTAAGCTAAGCCTGCGCAAACTTTTCTGCCAGCCATTTTGATGCTTGGCTTTTAGATGAACATTTCATTCAGCAGCGTAAGAGCGGCTACTTGATGTTTAACTTCGGTGTAAGCTGACTCCAGTTCAAAGCGGGATCTCTGTGTTTATGTACATGTGTGCCTTCATGTGAAAAAGGGAAAAGTGGAAGGAATGAAACAGCAAATTTACTAAAGCTTTAAAGTGCCCTTCCTGCTTAAAAAACCTTCTATTCATAAACATGGAGTTTGTTCTGCCTTTTTTTTTTTTGTTGTTGTTGTTGCATTGCTGCTTTTTCTGTTGCTTACAGCTGTGGGGCCAGAAAGAAGATGGCCCTTTCTGTGACGCTCATGAAATGGTTTGGCTTCCCACAGTTGTGAAAGTAGCTCACAGACACAGCGCTCTTGTACTGAGATTTCTTGTCTTTTGCAAATTACTTCTGTTTCATTTGGGCTGTGGAATAATGGATCACAACAAGATATTTTTTCCTGAAACCTGGAGTTCTGCCCAGTTGATGGCTACTCTTTAACAGTTCTGTAAGACGGGATTGTACAGCAGCACTGACAAGATGAGGTTTCCGGGTATTACCCGTTTCAGTGGAAGTCTGTAAGTGTAGCAGAGATGACAGCCAAAGATGACCTTAGAAGCAGCTAGGTAGGAAAGATACAGCATTTGGAGATGTGTTTAAGGACTTCTGTAGGTGAGTACTGAAAAAGACTTACAGAAACATGAAGTACTGTGTGTCTTACAGACTTGGGAGTGGAGAGATATGACTTCAGGCCCTAGAGAAAGGGCCAGAAGAGCAAGCATGACCATAAACCAGGTGAGGGTCTTAAAAAAACCATTTGATTCTCCTGGGGGACTTTATGTTGTGAAACTCTCTATATAAAACAAAATATTTTGGATGATGGAGGGCAGGAAAGCTTTTGGAAACTGCTCTGAATTGGTCTTTTCTTAAGTTTTGGAGTGGCTATTACTGTTCTAATTTGAGTTTTACATTTGCTAAACTGTCCCCAAATATTGATTCTAATCAGTGTGTTATAATCATAATATAGTCCCTAGCTTCTCAGTCAAAAATGGCCAGGCGCAAGTGAGCATTCTTGTACCCGAATGTTGTGATTATCTGCATTTGAATAAAATGTTTACTGAATGTTTGTTACTGTCAGAATCTGATTTTTACCAGTGTACTTTTTTTGTAATCACTCCTTGATGGAATAAAAAAATTTGCATCCCATTTCTCTGTGGAAGATAATACTTCTTTAATGTTGGGAAATCTGAAGTGTTGAGGGTAAGAGTTTAATGTAAGGCCGCCACTAAGTGGTGATTGTCACTACTGGAGCAAAAAGAAAAAAGCATGGTCATGGTCTGTTCTGTCCCTGCTCAGCTGGTGCCGTTCGATGGCGTGCTCTGCAAGTCTGTGCTCAAGTACCCTCTCAGCTTTGCTTTACCATCACTGACAGTTTTACAACACAAAGGAAGTGTCTGCTTAACAAATTACAGATGTTTTATCTGTAAGAGGACAGATAGATACTCATCACTGGTGAGGAGAGGGGTCCAGTGAGTTTTAGCACGCAAAGTGGCTGTGAGATGGAGGATGTCGTTTACTGAACAGGGCATGTTGCCAGTCCAGGCGGCGTGCACAGAAAAGTTGCAATGCTTCAACTGAGATGTAAACAACTCTGTTCAGGCAAGTTTCAAGATTGTTTCCAGTCTTTGCAAGCTGACTATAGCCATACTTCATACAGTTGCAATGTAAGCATACGCGTGATGAAAGGATGAGGGAAAAGCCCAGCTTGTGGTGCTTCTGCGTGCTGTGTCCTGCACAGGGCAGGGTTCCCACAGGAACTGTGAAGGAGAAGGTGTATTGGAGAGAAGTGGCCTTGGCCATCTTCCCTGCTGGGGTGGCACCCTTTAATGGGGAAAGCTCAGTTGTCTGTTACCTTGTCTCATCACTGTTGCCACAGCTGGAAGGGGAAACTAAACGAGGACCTGTCCTGAACAGCAAGAGGGCCAGGCCTCAGCTGCTGCCTTCTCTGAAAACCTGCAGCTGGCAACAGCCGCTATAGTAGCATTTTAAAAAAGATTGCTGGTGCCTCAGTTTCTCTCTTGGTGGACTACAACAGCTTTATTCCAGCTAAAGAAGGGAAGGGGAATTCCACCAACAAGATAACAGGTAATACTGCCAAAAGAAAGACTAATAGAGCTAGACTTTGGGTAATGACTACTTTGAACAAAGGAGGGCAATATTACAAAATGCTGTATCCCTTTGAGGCGTGTTTTTCCAAAACCCTTGTATGTTTATGTCATGGTTTAACCTGAGCCTGCAACCAGAACCAGGTGGCCGCTTGCTCCCCCTGAAAGAAGGGTTGGGGGAAGAGTCAAAAAAAGCAAGGGGAAAGGGAGAAAAAAAAAATCCCACCTCATGGGTTGAGGTAAAGAGAGTTTAATAGAAACAATGACAGAAAAGGAATTATAATAATGGTGTGGGTCACTCTCACCGCCCAGTGAATTGGCACCGTCCTGAGCAGTGATTGCAGATTCCCACCCCTTGGCCAACCCCTGTTTATATACCGAGGATGACGTCTATGGTATGGAATATTTCATAGGTTATTCTGTTCTGTCTATCCTTCTATAGGAAGCTGAAAAAAGTCCTTGAACAGTGTAAATATCACTTAGCAACAACTAAAACCAATAGCTATTACTGACATTCCATTCACAGCAATCACTAGAAAGAAAATTAACTCCCAGCTGAAACCAGCACAACCTATTTTATGCTAAGCAGGGAGCCAAATTGGCACAGTTCTTATCTGTTTGCAGGGGTTAGGTGGGAAGACCACAGCCTTTTGCCTGGGAAAATAAACTCGTATGGAAGGCAACAGCTCTCTGCAGTCCTGACATGATGGTGTGGCTGGGAAAGGCAAGAGGCTCCAGTAACAGCCATGAGAAATAAACACGGGGAAGTCAATCATCTGGGAGAGTCATTAGGCTTTTCTCACAGAAACCAATGCCATCACATCCCTAACAACTAGACAGAGACGGCTCCTCCCCTCATTTATTATGCGGTGTACAAGGAGGGGGCGAGACTAAGCCAGAAGCACTGACAAGCCCAAACAGCATTTTTTTGCGGTGTCAGAGTAGGTAAACTGGATATAGCACATGACTTTAGGCTGTTTACCACTTCCTGCTCTGGTGGTCTGCATCAAACAGGGCTGTTGCACAGCTAAGAGGTTCAGAGTGAAATTTTGACGCTTCTGCTCTCACTTTCAGGAAAACTCGACAGAACAGCACTACAGCTGGGCTTGGGACACACACCCCTGAGAACTGCACAGCAGCTTAGTATTAATTACTGCCTTTATAGCAAAGCCAGGGCAACAAAGTGTGCTCATTTCCTCCGCTGCTTAGCTTGTATTCCTTCCCCCAACTCAAATCCACCTGCTGACTCAAACCCAGATGTTGCGCTGCTCCTGTGTGAGTTGAGGCCTCATTTACACGGACCACTGCAGCTGATAACCGTGACCTGCCCCATGTTCCCCACTGCTGGTGCCTCAGGTGACGTGAAATGAAGGCGAGTTTGGTTTTGCGCAGATGCTGCTTTCATGGTGGCTGCACTGGAGCCCAGACCTTCGCCAGGGGAAGCACTGCAGGGCAGCGTGTCGCTCTTGGCACAGGCAACCCGGGACCCGCTGCTCAGACCCGGCTGCCCACAGCAGCGCAGGCCCGAGAGTTCCCAGGACAGTTCCCAGCTTCAGGCTGGTCCTGGGGGCAGATTTGAGCTCACCTCTGCAAGGCTCCTTCAGCAAAACTTTACGCGAACAGCAATGCTCCTTTCAAGAGTTTGCTGTTTGAACAAAAGGAGCTCTCTACCTGGCAGGTACTGTCTCAGGCAGTGGAATGGTTAATTACACTTAGTTTGTCATTATGATACTAGCCCCAACATCTGTCCTGCTCTCTAGAGCTGCTTCTTCTCACAAGCATGCTTGACGGTAAGGACAGTAGCCAAGAAACCTGCAGAGGGGAGACCTGCAGTTTGTTTTGCTCCACGCGCTGGTTTTTTCCTCTTAGTTACACGGAGTAGATAAGAACCAGCGAGCATTACAGAACAGAGCTCAGTGTAAGATAAATACATTAAAATAGATTTTAATTCATTGAATTATTGTTTAGTTTATTATGCAAGCAAAAGAAACTGTCCACAAATAGTAAATTACTGTACGGCTGTAAGTACAATATTTTCAGAGCAGGTCTGATACTTCCTATACCGTATTAAAAGGCTACAATTTTTACTATGAAATCTCAGGTATTTCAAAATATTCTACATGCACAATTTGTTCTTGTATTAAAAACCTTACACTTAACTGAAGATACTTAGTGCTTAAGAAAATGCACTTTTGACCAAGATCAGGAAATGAGAAGTTTCTTTTTCCTGCAGGATGAAAATATTACGGGCTGTTGACTTTTTCCCTTTACTCCACCTTTTTTGAATCTTGTAAACTAGATTTTTTAAAAGCTTTCATTTGGCAAGTGTATTTCTTTCTTCTAGGAGTTCACATTTCATAGAGCAACAGACCCATGTTTTACGGTATCAGGACCTTCTCCACATCAGTATTACCCAAATTAAAAAAATAAACCCAACACCAACAAACAAACAAAAAAAACCCCACCAAAATCAACCAATCCCCCCCCCCCCCCCCCCAAACCCCAGAAAAACCTGATGTTTACATTCTAATTCTGGTAGTAGGCAATCAAACTGTCCTTACCAAGACTCCAAGAGTGCAAACAAACGTGCGTGTGTGTGTCTGTCTGTATCACTGTGCTTTTCCTCCTATCCCCAATAGTTCCGTTTGGAGGTTACATTATTCCCTGAACTACCCATGTTTGACAAGTGAACTGATGCCCCATGGCGGAATATACACTGAAATACACACACACACACACCTCATACAGAGAAAGTACATACACATGAAATTTCACTGTATCGTCCCATTAATAGTTTCTCTCCCCATCCCCACAAATGTCTGCAGTGATTTAAAGACTCTAATGGAACACTCAGAAAATGCATTTACTCCCACAACATAAAGTCACTGGACTACTACAACAGGATTACTACCTTCAAACACTAGTTTGGTTCCTGTAGATGCTGCTATATGTTCACATTCCCACAGAGATCTTAATTATGCAGTTTATCTGCTTCTGCTGATCAGCCATGCTGTGAATGGAGGAATTCTTTTACTACAGAAGTTAATGAATATGAAACCATGCATTTAAAAAACGTACTGCATGCTTTACAGTCACACAGAGAGCTCTATCTTCAGTAGGAAACACTGTAAAATTTGTCAAGTAATGTAACGCTTGAGTGGTCAAAAGTCAACCAGCGTAAAGAAGCCTCCGGTGTAAGTCGTTACCATACTCTGCTTTGGTGCAGTCTTTCATCTACTATTTGAAACATTTTCTTATATGTATTTCAGACAGTTTTATACAGTTATAGAAGGTTAGGAATTCATCTTTTGAAACATAACAGTAAGACACATTGTTGTTTTGGGTTTTTTTACTATCGAGAAATAGTCCAAATCTCACCAACAAATTACTTCATTAATTCAATAAGGCAAGGTAATACTATTCAGAAAGACTGAAAATCAGTCCTTCCACCAAGATGCAACTGCAAGGTATACCAGTTATAAACTTCGGAATAGTGTTTCATTAAGTGTTACGTGAGCTTCACAGGTAGGAGATGAACCTTCACTGAAAATTTCCAAGTATTGTTGAAAAGGAGTAATCAAACAATCAAGACCCAAGATTACCTCCTTACTCTAATTCAAACTCTTACAACGTAATCAGAAGAACTAGGTAACATTTCTACAGCATACACGGACAGAATCCATCTTAATATGCATGTGCTGGACACGCTACAGAAGTGCCAATGTACCATCAAACCCCTCAACCAGGTCAGCTTGAGATCAGCCCCACGCTCCTGCTCCCAGGGCAGGGACTGTCACCCACCGCCCCCAGCGTGGGCGCCGCGGCTGGCACCCGGGTGGGATGACACGTCTCGCTTCGCAGTAAAGTTCCTTATGCAGAAAAGTCAGTGTCCACCGTTTCAGCACAATACTCGTAAAAAACAGTGTATCATGAGGTAGAATTTAAAAAGTAACACTCAGTGCATATTAACAGGCATAGAATTAAAGTCACAAGCAATCTACCAGTTCAAATAATTTCTGATAGGAAAAACCAAAGCCAGCTATGAAAGCAAACGAACCAACCAACTCAAGAACTGCTTTGATTTCACGGGTGCTTCTTCGCCTCCAAAACGAACACAGTTCAAGACTGTGAGAACAGTATTCAAGATTTCTTCAAAATGTCACCTGTAGCCCCTTTAATGATTAGCAAAGCACTAAGTAAGATGAGAAAACAGCAGCCTAGAAGTGGGAAGAGCAAGTGCTTAGGGAAAAAGCCATCATGGTCCAGTGCAGGGACAGGGGGAGAACAAGCTGCTAATGGGGTTTTTTTTTGGCGTTTGGTTTTTTTTCCCCAAATACCTTGGCTAATTAAAAACTCCTTGTAGCTTAGCTCCTCCTTTGCATAAAAATACTATGTTCCACAACTGTCCTCAAGTTTTCTGTACAATTCACTTCCATTGCTTTAAGTCATTAACGAGGGAAGTGCCCCTGAAATGCTTCTAACAAACACACGAATCCTCACCGCTCCACCTGCAGGTTCGTGTTCACAGGCTGTTATTTGCATTCACATGGAGCTGGGTGCAGATGGAAGCCACGTGTTTCTAACCGGTCTCAGATACACTTGCGTATTTTATTCATTTAGTCACTATGCTCCATTTTTCATGGCTCAGCCAATTAATTTAAAATTAAAAGAATACCTTTTTATGAACTGCGTTCCTTGCCCACAGGTCAAAAGCATTCAAAAGGTACAAGTATTTGAACTCAAGAGTTGATGTTTTAGAAGACTTCACTTGCGATTTCATCGGTCTACTTTTGAGTTCCAGACAATAGTTTCAGCAGCAACAGAACTGCTCAGAAGATACGCTACAGAACATTCCAACCTATGCGTTCCTATCTGATAAGACCATGGGCATTAATTTGCATTTTAAGTTAACTGAGTATATTTACTTAAAAAACTTTTCTTCCTCCTCCTGCAGCTGGGATGATATTCTACTGAGATATCATCACCAAATAATTCTGTTAAAAACCCATGAGAAAGAAAGTTTAGGACTTTTACCAAAAAGTAGGAAGTCTGTTATCTGCACACACTTGACTACTTGAATGTGGTCCTTTAGCAGTCAGTTCCCAGAGGTGACGAAAACCCAATGCAGGAGTAATTAACTAGTCCTCAGATTACCAAATACCCAGTATTGGAGGCTTTGTATTACTAAAGAAATTCCCAAAAGAGAAAATCAATTTTTTTTTTTTCTCCTAATGCAGAGGAACCTTAAATTGCAGATTTCTCCACCAACACCCAGAGTATGCTACCTACACAAATTCAAAACTACAAGAGGATCCTTGGGCTTATGTATTTCCAGCAATCTCATCTGCATAGATGTCTTCCTTTTCCCCAAACACGTATTTTGCAAAAGGCTTTTTAGGAGTCAACTTTTAAAAAGCACGCTCTGTCGAGCTGGAGATAGTGAATCTGAACGCCAAAATATGACAGTCCTTTTTAGGTAGAGTTTTCCTCCTGAATTGAGTGTGTGATTGATCAGCAAAACCTTAGTGAAATATTAAAAAAAAAAAGATCTTGGAACACGTAAGTAATGAGAATATTACAAACTGATACTGATGTATGAGACTGAAATAACTGCATTTACAAGGTTAGCTGTATTAACTTGAGGCCTAAACTTGGCATTCATACTTAATATGTGATTTAATGGCGAACATTAACATTTTTCACATCTTACGATAAATTACCGGTTGAATCCAAAAAGATCTTATTGTAGGCAGGCATGCTTTTAATCCATTCCCAAACTGACAGTACATGTGAAGAAAGGCTCATCTGGTGATCCTACGGACCCGTCCTACATGAATTCCTCTCACAGCAATGGTGCGGGTGAGGTGTAGAAGAAGAGTCAGGTGGGACATAGCCTTAACATCAGCAGAAAATTCTGCAGTGTTAAGTTTCAAACGTGGGATTACGGTTTAGGTTACGATGTGCAAAGCTCCCTACAACAGAAACCCTGGCAGCTGAGAAGTCAAAGCTGCCCGAGAGAGGCCGGCCGAGGACACCCCCTCACACGAAGTGTCCCAACAGTTCATCTGCAGTGGTTACAGGGCAGGGGGGTTAATGGGCCTTCACCCATTCAGCTCCTGCTTCCCTGCCCCAGTTTCTTCCTATTAAATTCTCTTGAGGAAAAAATGCAGCTACATCTCCATCCAAAACTTCTTCCTTCTGGCAATAAACACAATATATGCAAACACAGAAAACCACATGTTAACTGCAGCAAACATTACAGAAAGTCGGCTCATTTTTCTAGCCAATCACAAACAACCAAATTAATATATAAATTAAAACAAAATTTTCTTTTCTTTTGTGACAGTAACTAACTGTGTCAGTTACGTAGAAAAGCAGCTCGTTATCTAATAATCACCATATGGTAGCTTCAGCAACAGAAAAGGCCAAGGAGGTGTACGTGAAGAAGTCCAGCTCCTTTGGAACAAGGAGGCGGCGTACCTGAGGGCGCCTTTTGGCTGAACTGCAACCCTTGCCCCCTCTACATTTGTTTTGAATAGCCCACTTCAAGTTGCATCAAAGGAAATTATCAACAAGTACTATGGTACAAACAAACCAGAACAATGACTCGATGGCACAGGATCAGCAGGAGCAGAGGTCTGCTTGGAAGGCTGGAAACACAGCATGTGGAAGTGGACTGGTGGGTGCAGTATGAGAATGCACAGAGTGCTGGGCTGGAAACTGGTTCCGCTGTTGTGTTCAGAGACCATAGCAACTATGATCTTGTCTGGATTTAGAAAACTCAGAAAGAACATACTTCAACTAAACTGAAGTGAAAACCACAAACGTCTGAAGGTCCTGTTGATGCAAGATGTGCCTAGAACTTTGGCTGATACAGAGAAACACGTCCGCTAAGGCACCCCGAGGCAATCTGACAGTGTGTTGGAGAAAACTTGGTTGTCAGTACCACGTCATTGTGGGAGTAGAGGGAACGGATTTCTTTCAGGGGACTGGCTTCTTTGGGCAAACAGTCGACAAGTTCGTTGCAGTGTGCATCAAACCCCAACAAGCGGATCCCAAAGCCATGCGGGGATGAAATCATCCGGCCATCGGGACTAAAACAAAGTTCTTTGATGTAACCCCGGCCCACATTGGCTTCTTCAATGCAATGAGTCAATCGCAGGGAACAGCGAGGCGAGACAGGGCGCACAGGGGCTCCTTCCTGGAATTCATAGACACAAGTCCACTAAAGAGAGAGGCAGAGAAAGGAATGTTGAAATAAAAGTACAGCACTGCAAACACTCGTTCTCTCCCACCGCATGTTAAGCGAATAACACAAGAATGACCAATATGACTGCTTATCTACTCTTTGATACACACCGACTAAGAAACACAGAAGACAGGCCAGTCCATTGGCATCTCCTCCGCTTTGAACTAAGCAAAAAAGCTGCTTTTTTAATTAAATAGGTGCTAGATATAATCTTTTAAATCTAGTTTTTATCTGGAAAGAGCAAAGCCTAATCCTTTGGCCAGGCATCTGCTCTAATTTAGTAAACATTTAAATGAAATCTATAATAAAGTAGAACTCAGCCTACTGTAATTTACAATTGACCGTTGGCATCTTATGCCCTTAACTTCAAAAGGAAAGAAATCTTGAAACAAGAGGTAAATACATTTTTGAAGGAATTTATGAACAGCTCTATAGCCAGATCAGTACTTGTGAGACAGCCAGGGATTTTAATGTGTAATCTAATTATCTAATCTCAAACCAAATGCAAAAACAGCTCTATGACAAAGTTTATATTGTGTTGAAAGATCCATTTCAGCCACAAGGCAAAAGAACTGTTCTTAGTTCTGTTCCATGTATTCTACTGAAATAAACACAAAGGGAACAATACTAATGAATATTAATAGAAGACAGTAAGTCAGACACTAGGACTATGCGAAATTATAACTAGGTCAATCACCAGTATCAGCCAAACCAATATAATATTTCCATTTTCAAAAAATTCTGTGTCGTATAGTGGTTTGATGATAAGTTTACAGAACCAGCATTAAAATTTGTAACAAATCTGCTAAGCTTTCATTTGGTCCTCTACACACCTGTAAGAGGTCACTATTACAAAGAATGGCTTTCTTCAAACCCCAAACAAATAAACAAACAAAAAAAAACCCCAATCAAAAAAAAAACCCAAACCAACCCAACCCCAATTTATATCAGCTATCAAATTAACTAAACTGTTTATTATTGGTCAAGTATTCAAATAATTCTTTGTGGTTTTGGAAAATAAATATAAAAGCTCTGTGCCTTGAAAACAGAGTGGTCTGCACAACTGCCACGGCAATAACTTTGAAATAACCCTAGGAAAAAAGGTGTTTGCAAGAGGACCATCTGATGGAGCTCAGGTGTTCTGAAGGCTCTGGCTGAGCTTTAAGTGAACTTGAGTTAACCCGGAAGTTACTTCTTCAAAAGCAGGTGCTCTAAAACACAACCCACAGGCTCTTGCTTTTTGTATACAGTCCATGAAGAAGTTTTTTCACTATTCTGAGTGCACTACAGACTGCTTGTTTGCCTTACAACAGGGTCCCAGTGCAATATAGCAGCTATTATGTGACACTTCACAAACAGAATCTGGGGAAACATGATCCAACACTGGCCTTAAAGTCTGCCATTAGGGAGAGCCACCACACAGGAAGACCTGGACAGGCTGGAAGAGTGGGCTAACATACCATATGAACCACATGAAGTTCAACAAGGACAAGCATAGGCTCTTGCATCTGGGAAAACATCATCAAGGAGTGTAGCACAGGCTGGGATCTACTCAACTGCGGAGCAGCTCCATGGAAAGGGACCTGGGGGTCCTGGTGGACAAGCTCAGTATGAGTGAACAATGTGCTGCTGTGGCCAAGAAAGTTGATGGGACGCTGGGTTGCATCACTGAGGGCATCACGAAGTCATTATCCCACTCTACTTGGCACCTGTCAGGCCACACCCAGAATACTCTGCAAAAAAGTTGTGGATGGGTTGGAAAGGGTCCAGAGAAGGGCCACCAAGATGATCCAAGGTTTGGGAAGCCTGCTGTATGAGGAAAGGCTGAGAGAACTGGGTTTGCTAGCCTTCAGAATAGAAGGCTTAGGGGAGACCTTATCACCATATTCCTTTATTTAAAGGGTGGCTACAAAGAAGATGGAGACTCTGTTTTTACAAGGAGTCACATGGAAAAGATTAGGGGTAATGGGTACAAGTTACTCCTGGGGAGATTCTGATGGGACACAAGAGGAAAAATTTTCACAATGAGAACAATCAGCCATTGGGATAGCCTCCCTAGAGAAGTGGTGGATTCCCCAACATTGGACGCTTTTAAGATTCAGATGGACAGGGTGCTAGGCCATCTTGTTTAGACTATGGTTTGCCAAGGAAGGTCGGACCAGATGATCCTTGAAGTACCTTCCAACCTGGGATTCTAAGACTCTATGATTCTTTAAAGCTGTTTTTACGGGACTGAAATCTGCAAGTGGTGTATGAGCTGTAGATGGTCTTATGACTTATTACTTCAAGTAAAGGTTTGAAATGGATTCTGCCAGAAAGATCATTGATACCCCCTTTATATTTAAGTTGCAGAGTTTTAGGATGAGAGTTGAAACCAAGGCACTCTGTTACATAAACTTCACTGGAATGCATCACATTCAGACCTATGGCGTGGCAGTTTTAAGGAGATGCAGAAATACACCATGAGGTTTTTTTTACAGCAGTGTAGGAGCAGCCTCTGGAAAGCATCATCAGCACAGCAGGAGCACTTCATCCTTGAAGCACCAATGGAGGTAGAAAACATTCCAAAGGCACTTGAGGAATTCAGAGGAGCTTCTCTGCTCAACTTGGACCACGTACACAACTCTCTAATCCTCTGTCTTTTCCAAGTTAATGCCACCTACATTTTGGCAGTTACATATTTTTAAGTCACGTATTTGGCAGCACAACTGTTGTTTGAAAACTCTTAACAGAGCCGTGACCTATAAAACGTATTCTGTGACAGAGATGGACAACGGGAGTACTGAATGCAGGATACAAAGTCATATGAGATCATTAAAAAAAAAAAAGGAAAAAAGAATTTCATGATCTTTGTAAAAAAAACTTGTAAGCAGCAATAACAGACTAATTTATTCAAATGCAAATTTACCCCAAAAGAAGGAAATCTCAATACAGTTGTATGTTCGATACATCTTAACATATTTTTTAAAAAAACATATTTGTTTTACCTCCTGGTCATCTGTATTACTTGAGCACCGAAGAAGCGTAGCCCACCCTTTTGGATGTAGCTGTAGTGATGTAATGCAATTGCCTCGATCTCTTTCTCCAGGAACCTCTGGTGTTAAGACCTCCAAACTATTTCTAGGTGATCCACCTACAAGGGGAAGTCAAGGTTAAGGTCTCAATGAAGTCTATACACTGATCTTCACCTCATCAGTCTAGTGCCGAAATGAGGTCAAACAGGTGACACTTTCACCTGACTGCTAGAGAAGACCGCACCTTTATGAAAGGATAAATCAAATACGAAAAACTGAAGCTAATACCAACGGGTTCAGGCCTGATTTTAAATAGCTTATTTTTTGAAATTTGCCTTCCAAGAGCTGCGTTAAATCACCTCATATTGTGAACTAAGTCAGAGTTAGCTTTCCACACCTACACTCTTCATTATCATTAAAACAAAGTCTAAAGAGTGTTTTTTCTGTAAGAACTACTGGTTCTCAAACTTCTGAATTCCTTCCAAAGTCCGTTCAGCTGTATGCAGTTTGCCTCCCTGCACCCCCTCACCCCTAGAAAGCTTTTCACCAGTAAATCATGCCCAAGTATCCAGATAAGCCTCCTCCTTTCATAAGTACAACTGAAATTCTCAGAACCAAGGGTAGTTAAAACTTAACATTATATTTATTTTAAACTGCATGTGATTCACAAACTATTCACCAATTTGCCAAGTTCACACTGACTCTCTGAAATGTATCCTAGATTCAGAGGAAGCCTGCTAACCATAGGATCATCAGTTTTCATAGCTCTGCAGTTAGGTAGGACTTGGTTTGTAATCAGAACTCCACAAAACACCGTGTCCACATTTGAGACGTCTTTGCGTATTCTTTTTCCATGCTATTCACTTCTTATGGAGAAACTGCAGACACATATTCCCATCATTAAGGAATACAAAAAGCTATGTTCTGCTTCGTTGTTTTTTTTTCCCCTAAAGGTCATTCATGCAAACTTTGTTTGAGGAAAAAACACAAGGGAAAGGGAGCATCTCTATGTAATAACAATAATGTACTAATATAAAATAAAGATCTTGTTGCTGTCATCAGATTTCTTGGAAAAAAAATTATCAGATCCCCAGCCTTCGCTGTGCAACAGTATTTTATTGGTTTATTAGAAGTCATAACAATGCTATTCTTTTAAAAGTCACAGAGACAAAAGCTATTATACTCTGGCCACTTATAGATACAAAGAGTCAAAGTCCATGATTTTTTTTATTATTATTTTTTTAAAATCTTTTCCTACCTTCTCGCTGGGAGGACCGCGACATGTGTTTCTCAGACAGTAGACCTGAATCATTCTGGTGACATGGTGAACCAACAGCCCGAGGACCAGACGAACCTGATGAAGTTATGTCTGCAAACAGCATGAGCCATGTGAACATCCCAGCTATGCACAGCCCACTTATTACGCACGTCCCTCACTTATCCCTCCTTAGAAATGTTAAGTAAAGGGTAAGGCACCCTGTTAAGAAAACACTTTTGAAAGCTCAGTTTATACTCTAAAAGTACCATTCTGTTTGTGCCTCATACAAATAAACTGCCAGCACAACAAACTCTACTGGGAATAAGAGGCAAGCTGCTTTCCTTCCTTCTTATGCACTGACACTACTAGAAACTGGGGTATGAATTCTTCCCGAGACCACTCTCTTTACATTCTGACATCCTAAACGGCAGAGTTTCTATCAGTATTTTGCTCTGTTACTACCACAAAGCAGTGACATTTCAGAGCAGGCGATTCTTCCAGGTCTGCTGCCAAGAGCAACTACACCACTACACAAAAGCCATTAGTAGTTGCTGGAGCCCACGTACAGTCAGCCCACTTAACGTGAGTTAAGTTTCTTTTTTACAGGACCAAGATAGATAAATAAAGCTAGAGACTCCCAGCTCAAGGTGACAAAATTCCACAGGCGCTTTATCCTGTAGTGCTGAAGTCTTGATACCAAAAATCACTCTAGAGACTCTACCTGAGTCAGAACCGTACAGATCTGTTATGACCCCCTGAACAACAGAACTGCTGCTGTGCCAAAAACTTCCTCATCAGAGTCCTTCTGACTCTACCTCTGCCTTCTTTTGCTAGCTAATAGTATCCCATAAAACAACTCAAACACAGAAGCTGCCAGAGACTCTTCCACAAGCATTCACCTGAACTTGTTGTAGTCCTCCTAGCTCTTAAAATGGGGTAGCTGCCAACCTCTAATGATTTGTTTAGGTCAAGGTCATGCAAAATCAGAAGATATCCAGAGGAGGTTGAGATCAACATTTTGGAACAGTCTGGAGTCAGCCTCATTCGCATAAGAAAACGGGTGTGAAAAAACTTCTTGTGGGGACATCCATCTTCTGTGCACCTGGACAGTGAAAAAAACCCACAAGAAATGGCTGCAATTAGCTTTGACTCAAGTCCCTAATAATGTCCAGAAGAGTCCAAGATCTGCTGAGCATCCTTATTAATTCAAAAACTTTTTTTCAGTACTGTCTTTATCCTATTTAAATCAGATTTTAATGAAATGGCAAGTCACATTTTCATACTACCACAACAATGAAGACAGAGATTTTTCAAAAAAAAAAACCCAAACCAACAAAAAAACCAAACTACATTTTGTCACGTCAGCAAGAAAAGCTCTCTTTTTAGCTACTGGACTAACACCATATAAAGGTGATGCAAGTTCTTGATAAGGGCTATAAACTAATCCCAGTATTTAAGAACGCATTATAGCACCATTCAAGGAAGCAGGTGTTCCATCTTGTACAGAAGAAACCTGTCCTCCTGTGTTCTAGAAATGTAACAGCAGTAACACAGCCACTTACCTGTTTGTGTCCCAGATGATCACATTTCCATCAAACCCTGACGTTACTAGTAATCTTGTATTGGTATCGTACTCGATGTTCTTAACCCAGCTAGTGTGACCATGCAAAGTGCACACTTTTGTGTTCAGCTTTCTCAAATCCCAAAGTGCTATTGTAGTGTCATCAGAACAAGTCGCAAACAGTCGATTATCTAGAAACCTGAAAATGGGAGAGAAATACTGTGTCTGCTTAGTGTCTTCTCCAATTTAAATATTCTTAAGCAGGAATTTAAGCTAACAGAGAAATAAATAAGAGTGGCCACACAAAAAAATTAATATACAGCAGAATATTTACCAATAAAACAGTTTCATTGAAAACCAGTACCCTTAGGATATGAACCAGTAGCACATCTGTAATAGCAAACATATACAAACAGCAGAAGCATAGTAAAAGGGTTTTTTGTTTGGTTGGTTTTTTGGGGGTTTTTTTTGTTTGTTTGTTTGTTTTTTAAATGAATCACATAAAGATCACACAACCACCAAACCACCAGTGGAACAAATGCTCACACAGAATCCCTGTGGTAACTAAACCAGTCACCCATCTGGACAATACTTAGTTTTAAACTTGACAAGTCTTTAAAAGACACAAACATCCTAGTACTGGTCAGCTTTTGGACCACTGGCAAGACACTCCCACTGAGTGGTTTGGCAGTCCCTGCAACAGGGCTCTGCCAGCCTGCAATGTTTGTAAGTTATGTCTTTCATCTTCCTCATTTTTGCCAGAGCCTTTTTCTACTACAGACAGGCAGCAATTCTATCTTCATTTCAGACTACACAAGATCCTATCAGCTCGTAATTAATCAAACCCATGCTCCTCTTGACTGTCCTCATTTCTACCTGCATACCCACCGTCATTCTTCTCCTACTTTTCTATAAACCCTCCTTTCTTCCCCACCGCAGACATAAGCTCCCTGCACTCAAAGGAAGTTTTTAAAAGCAAGATCACCTTTTGCTATTCCTACTGGAAGCCCCCGACCGCTTTGACACCTTGCTGCTCCATACGGTGTACGTCCCGCCAGCTTTACCAACCACGTGGCTTATACTACACAGAGTACTGCTACCTTGGGAACATGTACTAGATTTAAATCTGAACGCTGCCACTGTTTGCACATTCCCCTAGACCCTTAATTTCATTCCACCTTTGCCCATCGTTCTCCTCGGAGCCCCTCCACCTCTGCAATGCCCAAAGAGCATCGCTCGCTGCAGCCGCAGACCCAGGAGGAGCTATGCAGACCTTCTGCAGCCAGGAAGGTTTTCTACCACCTGGATGGCCTGGACAGGTGGTCAAGGGAGGTCATCCTCCCCCTCTGCTCTGCCCTGGGGAGGCCGCATCTGGAGCAGTGCGTCCAGTTCTGGGCTCCCTGGTTCAAGAGGGACAGGGAACTGCTGGAGAGAGGACAGCAAAGGGTTACCAAGATGATGAGGGGACTGGAACACCTCTCCTATGAAGAAAGGCTGAAGGATTTGGGTGTCTTCAGTCTGGAAAAAAGATGGCTGAAGGGGGAATCTCATCAATGCTTATAAATACTGAAAGGGTGGGTGTCAGGAGGATGGGGCCAGGCTCTTTTCAGTGGTGCCCAGCAACAGGACAAGAGGTAAAAGGCACAAACTTGACCATAGGAAGTTCCACCTAAACATGAGGAGGAACCTCTTTCCTTTGAGGGTGGCAGAGCCCTGGCACAGGCTGCCCAGAGAGGTGGTGGAGTCTCCGTCTCTGGAGACATTCCAGACCCGCCTGGACACTTTCCTGTGCCACCTGCTCTGGGTGACCCTGCTCTGGCAGGGGTTGGACTGGATGATCTCCAGAGGTCCCTGCCAACCTCACCATTCTGTGATTCTGTGACAGTCTCCACCAAAAAGCAAGGAGCTTTTTCTCCCACATTTCTGCCTTTCCTTTCCCCAAAGTACGGTTCATGTGTTTGAAGCAGGCACATGAAGTTAAGCCTTTCAAATGCACAAAAGCAGGTACACATATCACAGTGCACGTGCAGTGCACTCTTTCACATGAGCATTTCAGATCAACTTTGGAAGTACCAGTGCTATGCTGCACAAGTGCACAGGCTACCCAAATTTATGGACTCCTTCCATAGAGATGTGCATTTGAGGATTAGAGTGGTTTGAGTTTGAATCACAACAGAACATGAAATTCTGTTTATCTCCAACTACCGCAAGAAGACCAAGCCTACTACTCTGCATTTCACAAGGTATTTACAGACCTGCAGTTCTACAGTACACTTCTACGCAGCAATTCATTTATATCACATGCATGGTGCTCCACATGCACTATGTATGTTCTGCACTTAGCAGTTCTGAGTTCTTGCTCTGTTCACAGACGATTTTGGGAGAAGATGAGAAAGTGGAAAAGAATATGGGTCATACCAGTTGGATTACTACACTGATCAGGTTAAGTCCTTAGCCTGTTCAGGTGGTAATCCTTCATGATGATGATCTCCAGTCTTCAGCCAAAATTCAATGTACGTATCACTTCTGCCTGAAACAGTATGAGGCAGCTCGACAACCTTCAAGTGATTACAGAAGGAAAGAATATCTGATGTAAAAACACTTCATCAGACAGAAGGGATAGAAGGGCTAGAATCAGCACTAAAAAGGCATAGCTAGGTAATAAATTGAGTCTAGAGGATACTGAGGCAAATGCAAGACTTCTCAAAAACACCAAGTGAAGATATGATTTTGAAAGTGTACTTAGACAAGTTATTTGGTTCACCAAGAAAATTACTGGATCAAATTATTTAGTTTGGATTACACAATCAAAATAGATCATACTCCATTCCTACTGCAATTTATGCATGCCCTTACTTTTAGAAGGGGAAAGCATACTGTTTTATGTTTGGAATTCATGCCCGATGAAGACATTCAGGAAAAAAAAAGCCTAAACGTAAAAGGGAAAATAAAACCTATCCGAAAACCACCAGAAGTACATGAATACTAAGGCAAGAATGATCTACACAGAGGCATGTGGTAAGTTACCCCTAGAAACAGCATTTTATCTTTTAGACTTAGAACCTGGCTACATCATGTAAAAACAGCAACAACTCCAATGAAAAATAACCAACTACAACAGGAAGAACCCAATATTTCAGTTTTTCAGGGCAAAAGTAAAAGAGAGTACACCTCTTGCCTATAGAAATCCACCATTTGCCTTTATCTTGGATGCTACAGCAACCCTGCTTCACTCACCACAAACAAGTTTCAGATGAGGGAGGTACAAATGGTTCACACAGGCAATGACTGGGATTCATTTGAAAAAGAGCTCATTGAAGGTGCATATGACTCAGGCATATAAAACTGACTGAGACAGAGAAAGTAAATATAGGTTAATTATTCCTTGTCTTCCTACTTAAGAAAAGAAGACACAAAAAAAATAGACGGCCTCAAACCAAGCTAGCGAGTTTTAAAAATACTATTAAATCCTCCTTGAAACACATTTGTGCCATGGAGCTCTCAATGGGAGAGTTTTAAGTAAGCTTAAAACCTGACCAAATTCAGGTGAAAAAAATGTCTGCTTCAGACGATGACACACAAATCCCCAGTGACTGGGAGACTACTGGAAGAGGACCACTACATACTTCCCTGTTCACACATACCTCTGAGACATCTGCTATAGGGCACAGCAGTGGCAGTATTTAATTTTTGTGCTTATTACAAGCAATTTCTGTAGCAGTGTAACGCCTGGAGTCCTGCTCATTAAGCAGAAACAATACTCCAGGTAATGCTGTATTAGCCATGTCTTAAAGAATATAGTTAAGTACCTTGTAACTAAATTTATAACAATAAATAAATGGGGACGTGCAGTAAGACAGAATAAGGTGCCGCTATCCTACAAAGAAAAAATAAATCTTTAAGGAGCATTTTAAAGGAGAGCGGAAAGTTCACTACGCGTTGTCAGGCAGGACCTTAGTCTGGTGATTAACAGTAGATCTGAGAGTTATCTGCTTGGAGGTAGTACTGGTGTTTTGATATCAATCAAACCACACAGAGAGAAGCAGAGAGCAGACTTACAAAGCCTCACATGCAGACAAAGTGGAAAAAAAGGAGATCCTTTGAATAAGAGAAGAGAGTGGCAGGAAGTTTCAATGCTGTTCTCAACTAAGGAACGAGATAAATTTTCAGGACCAGCACAGCTGACTGCAAGAGAGACAGCCAACAGGCCAAGGAGGCTGCAGCAGAATGCCCTTTGTAAAACGTGACCCAGAGTAACTCACTTGAAACCCGAGCTAGAGCAGTTTGAATGTAAGGATCAGATACTGCATTAGGGGTATATAAAAAGGAAAATAAATCTCGTTCGCCTTTGCCTTCCGATATCTCGGATTTATTTCTCATAGAATCATCTAGCATTATCTAAAAACTAAACACATTTAAAGGACAGCCACCGGCACGCAAGACGTGAAAAACTGTATTTCCTTACAGAAAAGCATGTTCTCAACATCTCTTCTATTTGTGTCTGCCAGCCCCAGCTTTTACTTTAGCTTTTCTGAAAGACATTCAACTGATGTAAAATTTCACTCTCTTCTAAAAAGGACAGGCAGCTTGTGAAAAACATCAACTTATCTGAATAATGCACAAAGACACTGTCAGCCCACATTTTATTTAACTCTTTTGAGGGAAAACGCTCACAATACTTCTACAGTTTTCTTGGGTGTTTTTTTATTTGATTTGGTTTTTGGGTTAGGTTTTTTTGCTTTGAGAATCTGAGTGAAGAGAGGCTGCAATATTGCCCACAAGGTTAAAAAGTGTATTAAGTTCACATGTGAAACTCTATTCTCAGACCCAGAACAGCTAAAAATAATAGAATTTAAAAGGAAAAACATTACATGACAAAAACCCGGATGATTTAGGTTCCTACGCTTGCTGTTTCCAACTTCATCCTGAGAAACAGGCAAAAGATTTAAACCATAAAGACTGAGTTCAAGTTGAATTGCAGAAGCCACCTCATTTTCCCAGCTCATCTATATCACACCAGTATTTAAAGCAGCCAATATTTGTTTTGAAATTTCTATGCAACTATGGCAATATCTCTTATGATTCAAAATACCAGACATATTCATATAAATACCTCATCTTGCTACAGCCTCGGATTTGCATTTTAAACATAAATCCCACATTACTTGCTCTGCTCTGATTTACCACGTTCATTCAGGGCATTCCAAAGACCAGTTAAAGCAGGTGATAATACCTGTCCTGGTTTGAGGTAAAACAGAACCAATTTTCTTTTCAGTAATTTTCAGTTAAGCATCTTTTAACTGAGTGAAATTAACGGCATATTACGTTCGCTTCTAGCAGGTAAGGTCTGATGTTTGTAGTGAATACCACGGAATGGTATGCAGAGAGAGAGGCTCCCGCTTATAATAACTGCTGTAACAGCCAAGGTCAGCTAACTTTCTAACTTTATGTACTGACTTGGAGGGTCAGCAGCAGAAGAGCATAGAGGGGCTGCGCCTGTGGGGAGAAAGGGACAGGCAAAGTGACCCAAAACTCAACGGGGTATTCCATTCCATCTGCATCATGCTCAATACAAAAGCTGAGGGATCAACGGGTCAACTCCTTTTCTTATTATTATTACCCATTCTTCTGCATTTGCATGGTTTCTTATTAAATATTGGTGCAGGAGTAGATGTCCACCACCCGTACCAGCATGAGCCACTCCGACCGCTCCAACAATGAACACTGCTGCTACTCCAACTCCATCAGCACCAGTACGAGTTGCCTCAGTGGCCAGGAAGCAGAAAAAGAGGTCAGTTCGTTCCCCTGCCCCTTATGACAAAGGCCAGATAAAGCAAGATAGCATGGGAGAGAATTCTTCTGCCAAAAATCCAGCAGAGGGTCCTTATCAAGTAGATCCGTGAAAGGGACCTTCTCAAGCAGATCACAGAGAGAGTCCTTCTCGGGCAGTGTCAACACAGGAGGAGGAATCAGACAGAGGTAATCATTCAATACTTATCTATGAAGGACTTGCGAAATACAACAAAGGACTTTAGCCATCATGAAGGTGAGACACTTATCACCTGGTTGCTCCAATGCTGGGATACTGGGGACGATACCATAGACTTAAAAGGTAGAGAAGCCAGGCAGTTGGGAAACCTGGCCAGAGACAAGAGGTATCGATAAAGCAATTGGGAGAAAGCTGGACACTCTCAGTCTGTGGAGGTGACTCGTGTCGGCCGTAAAGGGCAGGTATCCCTTTAAGGGTGACATCGGATGCCACCTGAGCAAATGGACCACCACAGAGAAAGGTATTAAGTACCTGAGAGAACTGGCTGTGCAAAAGGTGATTTATGGTGACTGGCAAGTGAATGCTGACCCTGATGAAATGCCGTGCAAATGACCTATGAGTCTGCGCAGAGTGCACCACTGATGTGTTCCCACACACTACCTACAGTGGTCTGGGGAACATCTGATGCTGACACACCAACGGCAAATGAAGTTGCTAACCAAGTATGACAGCATGAAGACAGTCTCTCTCGTCCCCTCACTGTTGCAGCCATAGAGGAACTGACTGAGAAAACCAAGAAAATCACTGAAAAAAATAAGAAATTATTTGAAAAATTATGATAAACTGTCCAGGATGGAGGAAAGATCCCACTCGTCCCCCACATGGACCCACACTGCAGCCCTTAGGAGAAGACACTCTTCTCCTCCCATAAACTGCAGCTCTTCCATCAACAAGACCACCTGCCAGCATTATACACCACCACTTTCAGATTCTTCCTCTTCCCCTTTCCAGCCTTTCCCCACCTCCAATACCAAAGAGAAGGAAAATGGTACAAAGCAAACTGCAGCCTAATGGCTTCACAAAACCCACTCCCCCCAAGAAAGTGTGTAACACAAACTTATCACACTGTTGTAAGAAAAGCATCTATGGTAAGACAAAATACAAGATCTTTTATTCCTTCTGGCCTACCTGATATTATTTACACAGTCTTCATGAGCTTCAGAGAGAGTTTTGATGTGCTTTGAAGAGATTGGGTCAAAAAGCAGTACTTCAGTCTGTTCACAAGCAACAGTCAACACTGACCTGTAGGGGACCAGAGCAAAGCAGAAACATTTGTATTCAGTAAAAGAAATTACACCTGTGTGCATCCAGCTAACCTCCATTCCCTGTCCTCAGGGAAACATGGCTTCACCATTACTTAGCGTGGCTTTCTGTTTACACTGCACAGAATCTGCAGCAGTGTTCATGGTTTTTTATTAACTTCTTGCAGATGTCTATTCTCAAGTACATAACACACAAATAACGTAGAAGAAAATAGCATGTTGTTTTATTCTGGAGAAGTTAACTTCTCTAACTCCTCTTCAAGAGACCATGACTCTTCTCCTGCCTGGCTGCTGACATAATTAATGCACAGCTTGTGCATTCACCAGACAAACCACATGATTTTTTTAATTCACTTTTTTTTTTTAACATGCAAGGTGGTTGTTTTGTAACAGCTATTTACTTCATAGATCCAACGATGGCATTATTTAAATCTCATAGTGAAGTGTATTTACATCAGTGGTTTTTTTTTAGAAGTTACTTGAGGCTGATTTGTTCCACCTCTGCAGTGCAGTGCACAAACTCAGTGGTTCCTGTCTGGGAAAAAAAGAAGAATCAAGCTCTGGCATGAAACCCACTGCTTTGTTCATGTGAGGATCATGGAATCATGGAATTTCAGAGTTGGAAGGGACCTCTAGAGATCACCTAGTCCAACCCCCCTGTAAAGCAGGACTGCCCAGAGCACATTACTCAGGGCTGCATCCAGGCGGGTCTTGAGTCTCCAGAAAAGGGGACTCCGCAACCTCCCTGGGCAGCCTGTTCCAGGGCTCTGTCATCCTCACCGTAAAGAAGTTTGTTCTCATATCTGATCGGAACTTCCTATGTTCCAGCTTGTGCCCATTACCCTTTGTCCTCTTACTGGGAACCACTGAAAAGAGTCTGGCTCCACCCTCCTTAAACCCACCCTTTAGATACTTGTAAACATTAATAAGGTCTCCCCTCAGCATTCTCATCTCCAGGCTAAAGAGTCCCAGCTCTCTCAGCCTTTCCTCATAAGTGCGATGCTCTAATCCCTCACTCATCTTTGTTGCCCTACGCTGGACTCTCTCCAGTAGTTCCCTGTCTCTCTTGAACTGGGGAGCCCAGAACTGGACACAGTATTCCAGTTGTGGCCTCACCAGTGCAGAGCAGAGGGGGAGAATGACCTCCCTTGACCTGCTGGCCACACTCTTCCCTATGCAGCCCAGAATTCTGTTGGCCTTCTTGGCAACAAGGGCACATTGCTTGCTCATGGATAATTTACTGTCTACCAAGACCCCCAGATCCTTTTCTTCACAGCTGCTTTCCAGCAGGTCCACCCCTAACCTATACTGGTGCCTGACATTCTTCCTCCCCAGGTGCAGGACCCTACACTTGTCCTTGTTGAACCTCATTAGGTTCTTCTCTGCCCAGCTCTCCAGCCTATCCAGGTCATGCTGGGTGGCAGCACGGCCCTCTGGGGTGTCAGCCACCCCACCCAGTTTGGTATCATCAGCAAACTTGCTGAGCATACACTCTGTCCCCTCGTCCAGGTCGTTGATGAATATGTTAAACAATACTGGTCCAAGTATTGACCCCTGGGGGACACCACTGGTTACAGGCCTCCAACTTGACCCTGCTCCATTAATCACAACCCTCCGAGTCCTGTCACACAGGCAGCTCTCAATCCACCTCACTGTCCCCTCATCTAGTCCACACTTCCTTGGTTTCCTAAGGAGGACGTTATGAGAGACAGTGTAAAAGTCTTGCTGAAGTCAAGGTAGATGACATCTGCTGCTCTGCCCCTACCCAGCCAACCAGTTATACCATCACAGAAGGCTACGAGATCGGTCAAGCCTGATTCACCCCTTGGTAAATCCATGTTGACCACTTCCAGTAACTTCCTGCTCCTGAACGTGTTTGGATATGACATCCAGAACAAGTCGCTCCATTACCTTCCCAGGGACGGAGGTGAGACTAAGAATCTTGCTTCACATTGCAGGAAAGAGGAAAAAAAAAAGACATCAGCACCCAAGAGTAAGTGGAAAGGCATCTACTCTGAAATTCTACTGCAGATTTCCCGTATGACTGTGCCCATGTCACTGCCTCCCTCTGTTCTTCCACTGGCAACACTTTTCAGGGCATTGGGAGACACTGTAGTTTGCTTTCCGGGGTGTCAGCCGATCAGCTGAAGAGTCTGTAATATGCGAGGGTCTGCAAGGGGCTGTACAGAAGGAGGGAGAACAGCCGGCGTCGAGTGCTGGCCGCTGGCTCGCTTGGGTGAGCCAGCTGGCCATGAGCCACCCTTACACTGCCACTGCACCAACCCTCATCAAAGAGGACAACATATGGAAACACCCCCCTCTGGTCTGCCTCCCTGATCAACCACGACAATATTCCCCTAAGACCTTTACAGGTGCTACCCCAGCTACACTACCTCTTCGTAACAGGCAGCCTGTGCTGAGGTGCAACCACCGACTTCTTCAGGGTAAAGACGCAGGTACAGTTTTCTCATCTCCTGCCATAACACTGACTTTGATGGCTATTCAGTTTGGCATCCACCCAAAAGCAGCACAAAGATGACATTCAGACTGCGTATTCAGGAGCAGAATTTTTAAACCAAACTCTAAAGGACAGAACCCTTCCCCGATAATCTGACTACTCAAGCTCTGCTGACTACCAGCATTTTTCTACATCAGAACAGCATGAAGCCAGTAAATGCTAATGGCAGAAATAAGACTGATTCAAAGCTTTATTTAAAATATCTAGCCTTTCTGCAACCGAGTCATTGTTTCACTAAAAGCTTATATTATAAAGTTTAGATTTAAAATGTTTACTT
This sequence comes from Rissa tridactyla, assembly GCF_028500815.1. Lineage (NCBI taxonomy): Eukaryota > Metazoa > Chordata > Aves > Charadriiformes > Laridae > Rissa > Rissa tridactyla. The sequence continues at coordinate 106,120 of NC_071497.1, read as the reverse complement.
TTTAAAATAGCAAAGAAGTCAGGGGATTGCTGTCAGACATCACATACTATTAAGTACAAAGAAAAAGAGTCCTCGGACAAAAGGTATTGTTGTCTAAATGCAGTAGTGCTGTTACGGAAGTGACGGTCAAAGGCAGGAATAGCAAGACGCTGGCACCAGTCTAAATTGGGCATTAGCAGAGACTCAGGCTGGGAACTTAGCTAATTGTTATCCATGTTTTTTGAGACATTCAAAACCCACCTGGACGCGTTCCCGTGCAACCTACTCTATGTGAACCTGCTCTAGCAGGGGGCTTCAACTAGGTGATCACTTGAGGTCCCTTCCAGCCCCTATCATTGTGTGATTCGGTGATTACTACTCTGAGGACACAGAAAAGTCTGGAGCAAGATTTAGTATCTTACTATATCACCTAATTCAGTTGCCAAAACCAGAACAACTTCAAGAACTACAATTTCAAGGATGTTACCTCCTTTAAAAAAAAGCACCTTTTCTTCCCCACATGAAGACCTTTGTGTATCTGTGTATTTACGGCTTTCCTTGGAGAAAAAAAGTAATCAAAGACCTTGTCCCAGGATACACATTATTTGTGAATGAGACCAGAGAGAAGTCTGCAGAGAGTTCACAGGGGTCCAAACAGGCACAGAAAACACCCACTTGGGCAGGCTGTCTGGCTCTGCACCAGCCTCTCCTAGGGCATCAATATTTAATGGGTTCATGTATGTTGAAAAGGTCTGATTAAGTACAATGACACGACAGTGACAGTGAAGTCTGGCCTGCTAAATTAGTGAAGCTGACCTCCTGAAAAGCTCAGGAGTTCCCCCAGCCCTGCAGAGCTCCAACCCGTACAGAGGCATTATGGCAGGAAGGCAGCCGCCCTTGGTCCGCACACCAAGTGCGAGAGAGCAGCTCCCTGCGGGCCAGACCTCACCCGCAGCACAAAGTCCAAAGGCACCATACCCGCCGTATCCCCACAGCAGTGCTTCGAGGAGCCAGAAGGTGACAGAAGGGGCAAGCGACAGAAGCTACAGAGAGACCAGAAGTCTCCACTGCACAGGATGGGTCTTGGCCAGCGCAGGTTAGGCCAGGTCTGTGACAGCTCTAAGCTGAGCATAACCAGCAGAGAATCACACAGAAGTGAGCAAGGTTTGGGCCATTTCATTTGGTTTTCAGGCAACTGAGATTCAGAACCATGGTGCAAACTCACACCCAGCACCACTGGTAGTCTGCTGGGCCTGGCCCTGCAACCACACCAGGTCCATGGATGTGTCTCTGTGACACCAGAACCTTCTTGCTGGGTTTGTTTTGGAGCAGGAAGGTCCCTGGTTTAGCTCACCATGCCGCCTCACACGCCTCAGGCACAAAGGAGGTGGGAGGAATACAGAAGTACACCTTTTGCCAGAAACCTGCACAAATAGTCTTGAACAACAGACCAATTACACTGCTACCGCAGCTGACAGTTTCTACACTAGTACAAAACATCCAGGTGCAGGTATTTTTCCAATTTGCTTGCTGCAGCCAAGCCAGGAGAGCGATCCCCCCAGCCTCTTCACACTGCAGAGAGGATCCCATGCCTCAGGAACGTTCCTCACACCCAGCTGGGGATCTACAAAAGAAATCACTTTCCAGCAACAGTCACCTGAGGATTATTTTGACAGTTTTTGAAGCTTAACTTTCTCCTTTTCAAAAAATGGAGAAACAGATAAGGAGTTGAACGTCATCTCTACAGCTCAACTATGGCAAAAGTGTCATGAGTTCAGATGTTCACAGAAACCAGAAGCCTGTTCTGATAAAAACTCACTGAAAACAGAAAAGCTGACCAGCCATCAAGGGTAACTAAGATTTCAATTCTGACTATCGAAACACTGTTGAGACCACCCTACCTGGCAAGGTCTCTCTGTCAAGAAAACCCCACATGCGAGCACACTGCAGGATGCAAATATGCAGGTGTCTCTGAAGTTAACTCACTCTGCTCTTGGTTGGTGTTCCAGGACTTCTTGTGTTCTAAATGAGCCCAAGTGCCACCTGCTTTTGTCTACACCACTACAGGAGTGTTCAGCAAGACACCTCTCAACTCCTTCCTCAACGCAGACCCACAAAATTCATGGCACCCGCAATGAATAAATGTGTCACGTTTCAAACAGAAACTTGGCTCTCTGAGGACATCTGGCACAAACGCTTCTGCGCCTTAACGAAGAGGTTCCGCCACCCTGTTCTCAACTGTGTGCCTCAGTGTACCGCCTCCCCTCCTCCCGCGGAAGCAACCACAGAGAAGCCGGGACCGACGCCAGGCCCTGGGCAGCGGGACGGACTCCCGGCGGGGGCTCCCCGCGTGCCGGGCCGGGCCGCCGTTCGCGGGCAGGAGCGGCGGAGCGCAAAGGCCTCCCGCCCGGGCCTGCCGAGCCAGGCCCATCCCCACCAGGGCCGAGTCCCGACGCTGCCCCAGACCTCACGGTCCCCCCACCACGGGTCACGACAGCCGCGGCCCCCTGGCAGAGCGCGACCGAGCGGGGCTCACCAGCCCTGCTCGGCACCCGGGGGGGGGGCCGGACGGGACGGCAGCGCCGCCGGCTGGGCCCGGTTCCCGCAGCGGTCGGGCTCGGCAGGCTCCGCGCCGCCCGGGCTGGCGGGAGCGGCGTCGGGGCCGGCGGGGGAGCGGGGAACAGCGCTGGGCCCCTACCCGTCGGGCGAGTACTCGAGGTTGAAGACGGCGCCGTGCGTGCGGGTGCTGAGGTACACGGAGTCGGCGGGCTGGATGGAGCCGTACAGCCCGGTCATGGCGCGGAAGGTGTCCCGCGCCGGGTCCACGGCGGCGCTGCGGCCCAGGCAGCGTCCGCGCAGCCACCCGAACAGGCCGGCCCCCGGCGCCGCCCGCGGGGGAGCGGCCGGCAACGCCGGCTCCATACCGGCGGGCGAACCAGGCCCCGGAGCCGCCTGGCCGCCGGCGGTCCCCGCCCGGGCGGCCTCCGCCTCCGCGCTCATGGCGCGGACATCGCCGGGCCGCGCCTCCGCTTGCCCCCACCGCCGGCACCGCGCCTGCGCGCGCCGCCCCGCGTGGGACACGTGACCTCCGCGCGCGGCGGGGGCGGCTCCGGGCCTGGCGGGCCCCGCAACCGCAGCCGCCGCGCGGAGACACGCAGCGCTGCGAAGCGTCCCCCCCCGTCCGCCCCGGGCCCCGGTGAGAGCCCGCCGCCGTGACGAGGCGTACGGGGTCTCACGGTGGAGCAGGCAGGAGGCCGCGCAGCAGCTCGGGTGGGAGCACGGGGTGACCCAGCAAGCCCACCACCGGCGCGGCCAGTGCCGAGGCCACAGCTGCCATCGCCCTGCTGGCCCGGATGACCAGGGAAGAGAAGCCCACTCTCCCCTTGGCAACCCTCTGGCATTAATCTCTTAACCCCTTTGCACACTCAGAATAAGCCACACTAGCTTGCAAATGGAGAGCTTGATCAACGTTAAGGCTGCACGGGCATCAGCAACCTGTCAGGCGCGCTCGGTGTCCCCTCCTGGCTCCCCGCAGGGTGTCCTGCCCATGGCATAGAACTCCTTGTTTGGGCGCAGGTCAATATAATGAGCAATGCGATTGGACATGGCAAAAAATGCAGAGATCATGCCTACGTCCCAGGCATCTTCACGGTCAAAACTGTGCCTCCCCACCTTCTGGAAGTGCTCCTCAGTGATGTTATCGGCTGTACAGACTGCAACAGCAAACTCCAGCATTGCCAGGTCCTGGTCACTCAGGTCAGACAGTTTCCAGTTCACAATGACCTGTGAGAAAGCAGAAGCCAGAGGTAGCACAGATGGACCGAGCAAATGGTCTGCCTGGCTGGCCACCTTCTTTTCTCCACAAGCCAGAGAGATGGCTCTTATTTGGCACCTGAACCAGACATCCTGGCTACCATCAAAAGACTCATCAGTTTTACCGCCCTTCTTGTCTCAGGGGCTATGGCAGTTTTGGTGAGACAAAACTGTGGAGAAGTACTTGAAACAGGACCCAACACCACCAGGACACTGCAGCTCCCCATTGGTACCAAGTTCCTCCACACACCAGATTAAAACAGCAAAGAATGTGGGCAGGAGGATGAATGCTCTACAGGTCAACCATCCCTCCCGAAATCTTTCTTGGAAGGTGGATGAAGATACACAGACCCCCACCTCGGGGTCCTGCCCTCACTGGCCACTGCTCACCAATAAACCTAGTGGCACAAGTATTGCGTTGGGGTCCCAGACATGTCAAAATTGCTCAAGATTGCTGGGAACTACATAGATCAAAGGTTCAAAATATAGACCGAAGATCAAAACTTCAGGTAAGAAAGCAAGCACATGAGAGGGCCATTCCCACCTCCCAGGGGACCACGCGAAGGAGGCGAGGTGCACACTGCTGTCACCCCACTGACCTGGTCAGCCAGCGCTGGCTGCTTGGAATATATTCGATGAAGTGCTCCATGTGCAATCACACAGCAGGGACATCTATTCACCACACTTGTAGCCACAATTACAAGCTCTTTGTCTGCCTTGCTCAGTCGCCCTACAGGGACAGCAAAAGATTTAGCAGACTTTGCTGTTAAAGATGACCACCACAGCAAGAATCACTGGGGCAACAGGGAAGGGAGGGTGCTGGGTACAAGCTGCCTGCAGTACAGCCCAGGAGACAGAGCTCCAGAGAGTGTGCAAGGAGACACTGCAACCAAAGCTCCTAGGTGACAGGACGAGGGGCAGCCATTTTAAACTGAAAGACGGTAGGTTTAGATTGGACATAAGAAAATGTTTTATGACAACGGTGATGAGACACTGGGACAGGCTGTCCAGAGAAGCTGTGGGTATCCCACCCCTAAAGTGTTTAAGGTCAGGTTGGACTGGCCTTTGATCACCCTGATCTAGTGAAAGGTGTCGAACACCACATGGCAGGCGGGGGGGTGTTGGACTAGCTGATCTTTAAAGGTCCCTTCCAACCCAAACCACTCTGTCACTTCATGATCATCCATGCGACTAATTTACCTGTATAGTTGCCCGTGAGGCACCCAATTAGGATGAGGGGCATGAGATTTTGTCAACAGGGAAACAACAATTCTGCATAACAGGAAAACTCAGACAAGCAAAATTACCTGCTCACCGAGTAGGAAGCTCAGTTGGTACTTCTCTGTGTATGTCTTGGAGGCAAATGGCTCAGGAGTGTGTTGTCTGTTCTTCCTCTGATGCTTTATTGCTGCTTCACAGAGAAGTGCAATGTTCTAAAACCCGCTAAGCAGGTTTCGGCAAGTAAACATTACTGGCAGCTTTTGAAGGCAGGAAGAAAAAAATAAAAGTAACAGCGAGGCACGCTAGGACTGGGGCTTTGAGAACTTCTAGTGACCACCAGACAGACAAACCACAACTTCTGCAGAGTATCTAGCTCTGTGACTGCTCTAAAGAAGCTGTGGAGAAGGCTGTGCTTTTTTGTACTCAGAACCAATCCTCATCATTTTCACAAACAGCTTCACAAGAGGACTGTGCACAGGATCTGAGGAACTTCCCTGGCTGCGTATCAGCACTCATGCTTTTTGCCTTCTTTAAGAGAATTGGCAGCACTTTTTTTTCTAAAACTACACTTCGCAGGGAAGGTCGGGGTCTCTTCCTCCCCACAAAAGCCTCTGCTTTCCATAAAACCAGTGTCTTCTAAGAGCAAGAAAAACACTACTAAAACCTCCCAGGTAAAAAAATCAGAAGAGGCCTTACTGCTCTGCTTCAGTGCCAGCAGGTGGCAATGCCGTGATGCTGCAGGAGAGATGCTGAAAAAGATGGGATCCAAAATAGTCCTACTCTTCAAGTCAAAAATGAAAGCATGGGAATGAGAAAGGAAAAACAGACCCTCATATAGCTAGGGGCATGGCTTCACTCCAGCAGCACAAGCAGAGCAGAAAGCTTCACACAGAGCCTGCACATATCATGTGGGAGAGGCTTAAGGCTGCACTCCTCACTGCCTCCAGATCTTGCGGAGACACTCCTCCCAAGCCCTCATCTCCTGCTGACTACATGCACCAGCTTATTTTTACAAAATCCTGGTTTTACTAATGTACCTTCAGAGCAAAAGCAAGGAGAGCAGGCCCTTCATTGCCCTGTACCATGGGAAGAATGAGGGAGGAAACCGCATACCTCAAACCGTGTTTCCTCAAAGGCTGGAGAGCCATGCAGAGTTCCCTACAGCCCTGCTCAGGGCACTGCTGCAGCCAGCCCTTCCTCATTTCCACATCCCAGTGCACAGCAAGCACCTTGGTCCTCTCCCTGCTGCTGTAGGGTAGGGACACCCCAGGGTTCAAAGTCCCTGGCGCAGTGTGGCAGGGCACAGAGGGCATATCCTCCCTCACACAAATTCTGTGCACTGCTCATGGGCAGCTCATTGGCAAGAACTGTTGGGAAGGCAGAGCTGCAGGCAGGCTCAGCAAGGACCTGCCCCTCCCTTGGAAGCTGTTTCATGATCGGCCCATGGCTATGACCCAGCCTGAGCCTCACTGTGTCTGTGGTGCCCGGTCTGGAACCTGACTAACCCCCAGGCCAACTTCCTGGCTTGATTGTGGATCTGCCTCGTCCCCTTGGACTTGCCTGGGAAATCTAGACCTACCCTGCTCACCTTGCTCTGGTAGTGTGGGGCTGCAGCCTTGCCCATGAAACCACTGCCTCGGTCCATGCCCTTCCAGCACACTCTGCTCCAGCTCATCTTCCCTTCGGCAGCAGCCCATCCTTTCTTTGTCATGACCTAGAGCACAGTGCAGTGAGGCAGCAAAGCTTGGCTTGAGAGCTGCTTTCTAACCACAGGCTAAAGACTATGAAGCTGTATTCAACAGGAGTGAAGCCAGAAGCAGCTGCACCATTCCAGCCTCTGCCAGCTGTTACTATGGGCTGGGAGAAGGCACAGTGAGGCAATACATCAGAGGATGTCAGAAGTGTCGCTTCTAGCAATGTTTCACATCTACAAAGGGAAGGGCAGTTCTGAGGTGGTTGTATGGTTTACCTGTGTCTTTGTGCATAATGGCGTTGTAATAAGCAAAAAAAGCTCTGAATTCAGCAGGTCAGTGAGACATGACTTTGAACACATTGGGCAGAAATCCAGCCTGTTCAAGGAAAAAGAAAAACAAGTCAAGAACTGTAACTTAACGCAGACGGCGACATTAATGCACTAGGCTTAGACAACCATTTATTAGCACAGCAGTGCTGGGGAATCTCTGCAGACCCATTCTTTTGCCCTTTGAGCCTATTTATGCATAGGACTGAACATGTAATGATGTGGTTCTTAATGAGGTGTTGCTGCAGTTTCATAACATTGCCCTGCTCACTTCAACCACAGAAGTAATGCCCACAGTCACATTGGCAAGCGCCTTTACAAACCAAGAGGCTGTCTCCACTTGATCTTCCTGCACAGATGCTGCTATGCCCACTTGACCATCCTAAACCTTCTGTAACTCTCCTCTTCCCTCTGAGATCACAGGATGCAAGACAGGGCTGGCCCCATCTGAACAGGCATGCTGTTTAAGGTGCTGATACACAGTGGGTGTATATGTGGGCACAAGAGTGCTGCTCTACTACTCTCCCCATTCTGCCCCCAATAGCAGATAGCTGCTAACGCCTGGTCCATCTCTGTGATGGCGTGCAGGGCTGCCTTTCCCAGAGAATCGATTGCTGTCTCTCACACACACGATCAGCCGATGCACCATCCACCCATGCCTGGGTCCCAGCAGTTGGTATTTATCAGTAGAGGTTCAGCCTCAGTGCCTGGCTGCCTACTTGCCCTTCTAAACAGTCTGTGTTTGCTGTGATTGTGCTCACTGCCTGCAAGCTCCACCAGCCTACCAGCTGCTGTTCTTGAGGGTGTTCATGGAAAAGTAGAGTTGCCCATATGTCACAGAGTCCTCTGGCAACCTCCCTCCATTGCCACACACTGCCTGTGCCTTCCTCCTGTCTTACCCATCTGGCTATTGTTCGTTAACCAAGGGGAGGCTCCTCCCTCTTTGTCCACAACCCATTACTTTACTGAGGAACCTCTGGCAACAGAGGTTGGCAGCCCTGTTTGGATATCCAAGGCTGCTACTTTGATGGGATCCTAGCACGTAGGTCTGTGCTGACCCCTTCAGCACACACAGGGGTTTGCGTCACAGCATGTGACATTTGAGCTGACTCTTCCTCTGTACATCATATTTATGCAAACTTCACCAGGGCCACCGCAACAGTAGCAGAGCACAGATTCAATGTGCTGGCAGGAAGGACAGGGAGGCATGGACCAGCACTCTCCTGAGACGAGCTCTTGGAAGAGAGAAGTCTCTGTGGAGCTGTGGCTGCTGGTGTTTTAGCTGTCAGGAAGGACTGTGTGGCATTCCTTCTCTGCAGCAGCAGGGAAGGAAATTCTTGTCCAATTCCCTCTTTTTCCCCTTATACACAGTTATGCATTAGGCTTACTGTTCTGCCACTGTGCTCCCTGTTTAGCTTTGGAGAAAAAAAAAAGTCAAAGCTCAAAAGCAGGAATACCCCCTAAGCCTTTTAATACTGTAATCAAAACAGCTCTTTTTTTTCTCTCCATTAAAAGTGTTAAAAACACTCCTAATAGCGTCTCAAGTAAACACAGATGCTGTCCCAGAAAAACAAATACATGTCAGTGTTCCAGCTAATTCCGTGCACAAGATGCCATCTGAAAAAACGCACTAGTCTCATGGAACCAGGGAGACTTACAATCCTGCCAACACACTGCAGGATTTCCAGTAAAATTCCCATCCTGTAGACTGGAAGGAGCTTCTAAAGAAGTGCTGCTCATCTCAGTCTCCCATTAGGTTTGTGTTAGACCTAACTGGACCAGAACTGCTCTCTTAAGGTGTATGACCGACTTGGACTTTGGACCCTTTCCACAGATGGAGTTTTGCAGCAGAACTCTTCTACCTTCATTTCTACTTCCTCCATGAGCTCCACGATGTCATACGGCATGTCCTTCTTATTGGGTACCGGGTACCACCCAATAGGTCTTGCAGCATTCTCTTCCTTGGTGCTGCTATATGCCACCCAGGGCCAGCTCCAGAGCCCCTCTGAGGCTAGGAGAGGCAGAAGCTGGGGAGAGAGGAAGGAGGAGTTTGTTATTTGGAAGGTGTCCTGGTTCCGGTGGGGATAGGGTTAACTTTTCCTGGTATTCCATGCCATGTGAGCCACGCCCACCCTGAGCTGCCGGGGGAGGGGGCAGGAAGTTGCTGCTTAAAAGCGGGCTGGGGCGGCCCGGGTCCGGCCGGCGAGCAGCGGTTCCGTAATCGCGTTTGTATATTCCGTTGTTGTTGTTGTTGTTGTTGTTGTTGTTGTTGTTGTTGTTGTTGTTGTTGTTGTTGTTGTTGTTGTTGTTGTTGTTGTTGTTGTTGTTGTTGTTGTTGTTGTTGTTGTTGTTGTTGTTGTTGTTGTTGTTGTTGTTGTTGTTTGCCTGTTCCCTTTGCTGTTCTATTAAACTGCCTTTGTCTCAACCCAAGAGTCTTGCCTTTTCTTACGATTCTTCCTGTGTTTGGAAGGCACGAGCGAGCGACATGTGGTTCTTTGTTGCCGTCTGAGGCTAAACCACGGCAGTCCTTTTTGGCGCCCAACGTGGGGCTCGAAGGGTTGAGATAACGACAGAATCCAACTAGAACGTGGAAAAAACGGTTTTGGTTTTTTTTGTATGCATTTATTTTATTAGGTAAGTAGTCACTGGTCATCATGTTGCTTGGTTTGTTCTCATGGCTGTGTTACATAAATTCCTATATGGCTTATGTACTCCCTGCGATGCTGTTTACTGTGTCTGGAACAGGGATGAGGATTATCATTCTGCTGTCCTGTGCGATATCTGTTTATGATATGATAACATCACTGTTCAGACGGCTATTTTGGGGTGTTTATGCGGTTTTGCTGTCCTATCCGTACATTGGACACCGTCTCTCAGAATTTGTTAATAATTTCCCCAGCCCTTTTGCCTCCCTTTTCTCCTTCGGGTCAGGTATGACAGCTTTTGAGAATTTTGAATATCCTTGGGATACTCAAACTAGCGTGTTCGTAGTGCTATGTCTCCTGAATACGTTCCAGGTCTTGTTTAGGGTTAAGCGACTATTTAAGACTACCACCCGGAGATCTGCTCCGAGGCTGGATAGTCAGGGGTGGCATGGCATGTGGGAGAGCATGGGCAGGTACCTAGAGAACTACTCACCTCCAATGGTCTGGGACTTCACCCCTGAACAATTACAGGACCCTGATAAAGTGGTAGAATATTTGAAGGGAAAATGCTGTGGCTATTCTAGAGAGGCACAACTCACCGCGCTGTGCTGGGCCCTGGCCAGTATCTACCAGGCACTGCTCAGAATTATGCAGCACCCTCAAGGGGAAGAGATGGAAACCAGACCTGCGGCGGCCCCTGCGGCTGCTGCAGCCCCTGCTGCAGCCCCTGCGGCGGCCCCTGCGGCTGCTGCAGCCCCTGCTGCAGCCCCTGCGGCGGCCCCTGCGGCTGCTGCAGCCCCTGCGGCGGCCCCTGCGGCTGCTGCAATCCTTGCGACGGACACTGCGGCTGCTGCAATCCTTGCGACGGACACTGCGGCTACTGCAATCCTTGCGACAGACACTGCAGCTACTGCAACCCCCGTGGTAGCCACTGCCACTGAACCAGGGAACCAACCCATGCCAGTATCAGTTGCCCCCATACAGAAGAAGAAGTACACAAAGAAATCAGTTCGCTTAGTAAGAGATGATGATGAACCAGGGCCATCACGAGAGCAGGAGGAAGAGGCAGAACCAGAGATAATTACTCGATCCCTATCCTTGAGTGAGCTGCGGGATATGCGAAAAGATTTTAGCCGACTTTCAGGCGAGCACATTGTCACCTGGCTGCTCCGGTGCTGGGATAATGGGGCCAGTAGCCTGGAATTAGAGGGTAGGGAGGCCAGGCAGCTGGGATCCCTGTCTAGGGAAGGCGGCATTGACAAGGCGATCGGGAAAAAGACCCAAGCCCTCAGCCTCTGGAAACGACTCCTGTTAGGCGTGAGGGAGAGGTACCCCTTCAGCGAGGATGTTGTATGTCAGCCAAGCAAGTGGACTACCATGGAAAGAGGTATCCAGTACCTGAGAGAATTAGCCGTGCGGGAGATGATTTATTATGACTTGGACAATGCAGACTTACCCACAGACCCTGATGAGGTGCGATGCACAAGGCCCATGTGGCGGAAGTTTGTACGGAGCGCACCATCGTCATATGCCAACTCCCTGGCAGTAATGGAATGGAAAGGTGAAGAGGGACCAACGGTGGATGAGGTAGCTGGCCGGCTCCGGCGATATGAATAAAGTCTCTCTTCCCCCCTTGTCTCAGCTGTGGAGAAACTGTCGCGGAAGGTCCAGCAACTTGAAGAGAATATGTCCTACTCCCCACCTGCACGGGCCAGCATCTCAGCTATTAGAAGCAGGCATTTCCCCACTCAAGAGAGAGAGTACGGAGGGTACACACCACGAGGCACCCTGTGGTTCTACCTGCGGGACCACGGAGAGGACATGAGGAAGTGGGACGGACAACCTACTTCGATCCTGCGGACACGGGTACAGGAGTTGCAAGGAAGGACAACCACAAAAGGGGATCCCTCCAGGAAAAGTGCCGCCCCAGTTTCCAGTGGGCCGTTCCCCAGACAAAGCAGAAGGCTTGATCTTGCTTCTGATCCTCTTGAAGGAACTTCCAAGTCATTTATGCAAGAAGTGAGTAATGGATACTATGACCAGTATTAGGGGGGCCCTGCCTCCGGCCAGGTGGAGGAAAGGGATAACCGGGTTTATTGGACGGTGTGGATTCGATGGCCTGGCACATCAGACCCACAGGAGTATAAGGCTCTAGTGGACACGGGTGCGCAGTGTACTTTAATACCATCAAGCTATAGAGGGGCAGAACCCATTTGTATTTCTGGGGTGACAGGGGGATCCCAAGAGTTGACTGTACTGGAGGCAGAAGTGAGCCTAACTGGGAATGAGTGGCAAAAGCATCCCATTGTGACTGGCCCAGAGGCTCCATGCATCCTTGGTATAGATTACCTCAGGAGAGGGTATTTTAAGGACCCAAAAGGGTACCGCTGGGCCTTTGGCATAGCTGCTTTGGAGACAGAGGAAGTTAAACAGTTGTCTGCCTTGCCTGGTCTCTCAGAGGATTCTTCTGTTGTGGGGTTGTTGAGGGTCAAAGAACAACAGGTGCCGATTGCTACCACAACGGTGCATCGGCAGCAGTATCGCACTAACCGAGACTCTCTGATTCCCATCCATGAGCTGATTCGTCAACTAGAGGTTCAAGGAGTGATCAGCAAGACTCGCTCACCCTTTTAACAGTCCCATATGGCCGGTGCGAAAATCTAATGGAGAGTGGAGGCTAACTGTAGACTATCGTGGTCTGAATGAAGTCACGCCACCGCTGAGTGCTGCTGTGCCGGACATGCTAGAACTCCAGTACGAACTGGAGTCCAAGGCAGCCAAGTGGTATGCCACGATTGATATAGCGAATGCATTCTTCTCAATCCCTTTGGCAGCAGAGTGCAGGCCACAGTTTGCTTTCACTTGGAGGGGCATCCAATACACCTGGAATCGACTGCCCCAGGGGTGGAAACACAGCCCCACCATTTGCCATGGACTGATCCAGACTGCACTGGAACAGGGTGAAGCTCCAGAACATCTGCAGTACATTGATGACATCATTGTATGGGGAAACACAGCAGAAGAAGTTTTTGAGAAAGGGAGTAAAATAGTCCAAATCCTTCTGAACGCTGGTTTTGCTATAAAGCGAAGTAAGGTCAAGGGACCTGCGCAGGAGATCCAGTTTTTAGGAATAAAATGGCAAGATGGACGCCGTCAGATTCCAATGGATGTGATCAACAAAATAGCAGCTATGTCTCCACCAACTAGTAAAAAGGAAACACAGGCTTTCTTAGGTATTGTGGGTTTTTGGAGAATGCATATCCCAGATTACAGTCAAATTGTAAGCCCTCTGTATCAAGTAACCCGGAAGAAGAATGATTTTAAATGGGGTCCTGAGCAACGACAAGCTTTTGAACAAATCAAACAGGAAATAGTCCATGCAGTGGCCCTGGGGCCAGTCCGGGCAGGACAAGATGTTAAAAATGTGCTCTACACTGCAACCGGGGAGAACGGCCCTACCTGGAGCCTCTGGCAGAAAGCACCAGGGGAGACTCGAGGTCGACCCCTAGGGTTTTGGAGTCGTGGATACAGAGGATCCGAAGCCCGCTACACTCCAACAGAAAAAGAGATATTGGCAGCATATGAAGGGGTTCGAGCTGCTTCGGAAGTGGTTGGTACAGAAGCACAGCTCCTCTTAGCACCTCGACTGCCGGTGCTGGGTTGGATGTTCAAAGAAAGGGTCCCCACCACACATCATGCAACCGATGCTACATGGAGTAAGTGGATTGCACTGATCACGCAGCGAACTCGAATGGGAAACCCCAGTCGCCCGGGAATTCTGGAAGTGATCATGGACTGGCCAGAAGGCAAGGATTTCGGAATGTCACCAGAGGAGGAGGTGACACGTGCAGAAGAGGCCCCACCATATAATAAACTGCCAGAAAATGAGAAGAAATATGCCCTGTTCACTGATGGGTCCTGCCGTATTGTGGGAAAGCATCGAAAGTGGAAGGCTGCTGTGTGGAGTCCTACACGACGGGTTGCAGAAGCCAGTGAGGGACAGGGTGAATCGAGCCAGTTTGCAGAGGTGAAGGCTATTCAGCTGGCTTTGGACATTGCTGAGCGAGAAAAATGGCCAGTACTTTATCTCTACACTGACTCATGGATGGTGGCAAATGCTCTGTGGGGATGGTTACAGCAGTGGAAGCAGGGCAACTGGCAGCGCAGAGGCAAACCCATCTGGGCTGCTGACCTATGGCAAGATATTGCTGCCCGGATAGAGAATCTGGTTGTGAAAGTACGCCATGTAGATGCCCACGTACCAAAGAATCGGGCCACGGAGGAACATCAGAACAACCAGCAGGTGGATCGGGCCGCTAGGATTGAAGTGGCTCAGGTGGATCTGGACTGGCAACATAAGGGTGAACTATTCATAGCTCGGTGGGCCCATGACTCCTCAGGCCATCAAGGGAGAGATGCGACATATAGATGGGCTCGTGACCGAGGGGTGGACTTGACCATGGACACTATTGCACAGGTCATCCATGAATGTGAGACATGCGCTGCGATCAAACAAGCCAAGCGTTTGAAGCCTCTTTGGTATGGAGGGCGATGGCTGAAATACAAATATGGGGAGGCCTGGCAGATTGATTATATCACGCTGCCACAAACCCGTCAAGGCAAGCGCTATGTGCTCACAATGGTGGAAGCAACCACTGGATGGCTGGAAACATACCCTGTGCCCCATGCCACTGCCCGGAACACTATCCTGGGCCTTGAAAAGCAAGTCCTGTGGCGACATGGTACCCCAGAGAGAATTGAGTCGGACAATGGGACTCATTTCCGAAACGGCCTCATAGACACCTGGGCCAAAGAGCATGGTATCGAGTGGGTGTATCACATCCCCTATCACGCCCCAGCCTCTGGGAAGATAGAACGATACAATGGACTGTTATAAACTACACTGAGAGCAATGGGTGGTGGGACTTTCAAACACTGGGATATGCATTTAGCAAAAGCTACCTGGCTAGTTAACACCAGGGGATCTAACAATCGGGCTGGCCCTGCCCAATCAAAACTTCCACGTACTGTAGAAGGGGATAAAGTCCCCGTAGTGCACATGAAGAATATGCTAGGGAAGACAGTCTGGGTTAGTCCTGCCTCAGGCAAAGGCAAACCCATCCGTGGGATTGCTTTTGCCCAAGGACCTGGGTGCACTTGGTGGGTGATGCGGAAGGATGGGGAAGTCCGATGTGTACCTCATGGAGATCTGATTTTGGGCGAGAATAGCCAATGAATCAGATTGTGTGCTGTTAATTGCTAAGTAACACTGTCACTGTATGTCCTCATTGCTATCAGTTGTACTACAAGTAAGGCACAGGGGTGATGGGATAAGAACTGATCTCAGCAGCCGGCGCCCAGCAGTTTCCTCAAGATCTACATCTTCAGCCTACAGACTGCGTGCATGAGCCACACCAGGTGCACCAGTCACAAGCTCCAAAAAATACAGCATGCAACAGACCAGCACCACCCAGCATCTCACCTGCCCTGAGAGACTGTTCTAACAGATGGAGCCCAAAGCCGTGGATTAAAAGAACTCAACGGACACTTTGGAGGGATGACCCATAAACTAAGGGTATTATATGTGTGTATATATATATATATAACAGGGGAAAGTGGTGGCAATTCATTGGAACCTGCTGGGCATGGCATAGATGGTATGGAATAAGGGGTGGATAATGTCCTGGTTCCGGTGGGGATAGGGTTAACTTTTCCTGGTATTCCATGCCATGTGAGCCACGCCCACCCTGAGCTGCCGGGGGAGGGGGCAGGAAGTTGCTGCTTAAAAGCGGGCTGGGGCGGCCCGGGTCCGGCCGGCGAGCGGCGAGGGGAGCGGCGGTTCCGTAATCGCGTTTGTATATTCCCCTATCCGTGTTCGTGTTGTTGTTGTTGTTGTTGTTTGCCTGTTCCCTTTGCTGTTCTATTAAACTGCCTTTGTCTCAACCCAAGAGTCTTGCCTTTTCTTACGATTCTTCCTGTGTTTGGAAGGCACGAGCGAGCGACACGTGGTTCTTTGTTGCCGTCTGAGGCTAAACCACGGCAGAAGGACACGTATTACCTTGTCAGCCTGCGGAGGGAGGACTTTTCCTCAGCTATTCCTGCTTTTCTGACAGGACTCAGGCACCTCTATCGCTGTAAGCCACTTGCTGCTCCATTAGCAGGGCAGTAAGTGCTCTGGGAAAGGAAACCCAAGACCCATTCCTGGCTGTAGCCCTAAGCTGTTGTGTGGGCACACAGCAAGCGTCATGTCCCCTTTCCCCACTTCTATGCACCATCTCAGCTGCAGGCCACAGCCACTCCTCCTCCTTGCAGCCCTCACCAGCCATGGATCAGCCCATCTGCACCAACCTGCAGCATCTCCCAAACTTAAAAGGCATTTCCCACCAATCTGCACAGAGCAACATCACACGGACATCCAGCGGTGGCCCTAACAGATCTCCTTCAGCAAAGGAGCACAAAGAATAAATTCAAAGCCTTTTTTTTCTGCCAGTCGGCCTTCTTCCAAGCAAAGTCACCTCCTCTCCTGCAGAACAATCAATGGCACCAGAATCAGGCCTTCTGGAGGTCTGAAGCAAACAGCAATTTTATGCCAGAACCACTGGAAAGGGTTTGGTACCGAAAGACTGTTTCACCCTTTGTAATGCTCCATTACTGTAAGAAGTTGTGGTCTTGCAGTGCCCGGGCTGTAGGCCTTGCCAGCTGTTCAACCCTGCTGCAAAGGGCTTTACGATGCAGCTGCATTTGACAGACAGTGGGGCTGGGCCAGAGCGCAAGAGACCCGGCGCTGGGCAGCTGGTGCGAGTGTGGGCACCCTGCTTGGAGGGCACCTCGAGCATCCGCCCAACTCTCCATCACACACCACAGCGGATCTGAGCATTCCCAGGAACACCGCACCATCCCCAGTCACCCCCACCACCGCAGGGTGTCCCTCACAGTTTTTTAGGGAAAACTAAACGTGTTGGATCACACATTCTGTGAGTGTTCTTGCTTGGCTTATACTCAAATTCTGGCCCAAAACACCAACACACTACTGCAGCATAAACGAACAACAATGATAACCGGGACACAGACACCTCAGCTTGCTGCTGAGGAACAAGGACACTGAAACAGCTGTACATGCTGCACCAGAACATATCCAGGTACCACCAATGAAAATCATAAGAAAAACACTAAAGCAAGTATAAATAGGAAAACCATCTTAAAAATGAAACTTCTGAGGGGGTAAGTGCAACAAGTAGCTTTAGGGCCACTGAGAGCGCAGATTCCCACCACATCAGGGTCAGCCCTGCGCCCCGTTGGGAACCAGGCAGCCCTGCACAGCCCATGGAGGGGCCCGGCGGATTTCCCTCTGTCGCTGGGATGGCGAGTACCGGGGACCGGAGGCCGCCGGGTGCGTGACAGGGAGCAGCAGCTTCGCGGCGGGACGGGGCGCCAGGGCCTGGCAGGTTCGTCCCCTCTGCGACCGAGGAGAAACTGCCGCGGGGCGGGACTGGCGGCCTCCACGAAACCCGACGGCTCCGCGAAGGCCGAGGCCGGCGGGACACCCCGGCTCCGCCGCTCCTCCCGCGGAGGGGCCGCCCGGGCCCCGCCACCGGTCCCGGCCCAGGCTGCCTGGAGGGACGGGGCAGGAGCTAACAGCGCCCGCTCGCCACCGCCGCTCGGACATCCCTCCGCACAGCGGCCCTGCCGCCTTCCCGGCCCCGGCCCCACGGGGCGGCTCCCCCCGCCCGGGGCGCCCCCCTCGCCGGGCCGAGCCCCTACTCACGGGCGGGCGGGAAGGCCGCAGCCGCAGGCCGCGCAGCAGGGAGCCGCTCCTGGGCCGTCCTCCCCTCGGGGCCTCACCCCGCCCGGCCTTCCCGCCTTCCCCTGGCCCCATCCACCTCCCCCTGGCCCGGCCTCACAGCAGGGCACCGCCCCGCCCGGCCCGGCCCCTTCCGTGCCAGGCCCCGGCTGCGGCCCCGCCTCGGAGCGCCGGCGGCAGTGGCGATGGCGGGCGGCGGCGATGGCGGGTACCCATCGGCGGAGGCCGAGGGGGAGGCAGCGGTTGCCTGTGAGGCTCTCCGTCTGCTGCAGATCGACCCCTCGGCCGTCAGCCCTGGCGCGGGGCGGGCGGGCGGCGTGGCGCCGTGCTCGGTAGGTGCCGCGGGGAGGGTGGGGGCCGGCGGGCCCGGCTCGGCGCCCGAAGCCCGAGGCCTGAGGCCCCACTGCTCCACAGAGGAACGTGCTGCGGAAGCGGAGGCGCTGGGAGCGGGTCCTGGCGGCCAAGAGGAGGAAGCGGCGGCAGGAGCGGGAGCGGAGCCGGGCCCGGCACGCCGGGGACCGAGGTGAGGCGTGGAGTGGGGCGGCCCCGCTGAGGGGCCCGGGACCGGGCCCGGGGCCGGCGCTGCCCTCTCTCTGCTCTGCCTCCCAGGTGCTGCCGGCCAGGACGGCGGGAGGGCCGCGACCGCCCTGGTGAAAGAACGGCTTCTGGAGGCGCGGGCGTCGGGGCCCCGGCTCTGCGTGGACCTCGGTCTGGTCCACCGCATGTCGCAGAAGGTACGGGGGACCTGCGGCGGCCTGGACGCCGTTCGGAGGTGCTGGACGTGCCCCCTCGCAGCCTTGACGCGGACCGGTTGGCTGCTCCTCTCCTCTCCCTGTCCTTCTCTGCTTCTGCTGTGCCGTGTCCTGCCCTGTGCTGATCGCTGGGAGGGAGCAAAGGGGAGCCCTCTGAAGTGGGGCTGAGGGAGAGGAGGTCGCTGGGGCGGGTCCCTGGTTTGTTCTGTTTGTGCTGGCAAAGTCAGGAACCCTCCAGCTCAGCTCGAGCAGGCGTGTGTGAGGATGCACATACAGCAGCTCCCCTGAGCTCAGCCTTGGGGGCTCCCCTCCCATCTCTGTCCATGCTGTCTGGGCTGCCGGGTCTCCAGCACGGGCTGGCTGCACACCCAGCTGGCCCTCTGGGAGAACAACCTCAGCAGCTGGCTGGTGACACAGGCATGATGGATGTTTGCAGGCCCAGAACGGAGCCTGCCCCTAGGCTTGTGGGTCACTGTGTTTGTTATTTGTTGGAAGGAAACAAGCCGCCTCGCCTCCCAGATCAGGAGACTCTATGGGGCAAACAGGCGGGCCAAGAAGCCGTTTTGGCTCTGTCTGACGGAGTTTGTGGTAGGCTCGTTGATCTATGAGGAGTGTTTTCGCATGAACGACGGCTTCTCCAATTATTTGGTAAGGGTCTCTGACCATAGTGCTTTTAAGGCTCGTAGCACCCCACAGCCACAGTGCTGGCCCAGAACAGGCAGAGGTGGGCTGGGATGGTGGGAATGCAGTTCAGTGACAGTGGTTAAGGACAGATATTCTTGCCCTTTGGCAGGAGACAAGAACTGACAGATAATGGGGTGATGTGCAAGGCCACCTGGTTGGAGCTCATGTCCCTCCTGTGTGCAGGAGGAGAAATCCTTCTGCAGATGCTACTTCTGCAGAGAGACGTGTGATATTGGGGACAGGCAGACACATAAGTTTGGTCAGGCTTTGGGCAGGTCATGCATTCCTCTCCTGAGTTTTGTACTGAGCTTGGCCTGACTTAGCAGAAGGCCCACACGTACAGGTTGTGGCAGTGACATTGAGCTGTGTGTTCTACAGCGCATGTGGGGTTGCATCTGGTAACAGGGGAAAAAACCACCTGAAGTGGAGATTCCTGAATCTCTCAAGAATTAGGATCTCATTTAAAATTAGGCAACTATTGCTGATCTCCCTTCCTCAAACCATGTCTAGGAATTTTTATGAGAAGATAATTTAATGGATCTTGAGATGTGTATTGTTCAGTGCCCATATAGAAACTTTTTCCAAATTAAAAAGCCCACTCTACCTGTAGGAGTTTAAACACCTAAGGCAGTAGTGTCAGTTCTGGTATATGTCCGTATCTGAGAGGGGGTTTTGCTCTGTCAGGTGGAGTTTGGGCTAATGGGCTGCTTCTCTTCCCGTCTTGCATTTTTCAGATGGATACAACTCAAGAAAGTTACCTGGACCTGTTTCCTTTAGATGCAATTGTTTATCTCACTCCTGACTCTGAGAACGGTAAATATGCTTGCTTTAGGCACAGGGAAACTAGGGCAAAAGGTTGATTTTTAAGATCTTTTTTTTAAAGACTATTTCTTACTTCAGGTTATTCAATTCCAAGCATTCACTGTCTCGAATTGCATGAGATATACTGTGTTCTTAGGTCTGATGCTAAATCTATTCATATCTCAATCTGTTTCGACAGGGAATGAGGTTTTGAGTCAGGGCTGTGTGTCATCTGCAGCAGACTTAACTTAAAACCTGAGTGTAGTTCCCCTGCAGTTTGTAATACTACGAAGTGGCAAAGTGGAGATGCTGTGGCAGCTTTGAATACAGTCTAAATTACATCTTTCTCTAACGCAGGAGCTACAACGTTCCCTTTATTACTTAATTTGCTGCTGTGTTTATTTTGTCCTCTTCCTCCATTTCTAATCGGCCACATGTTCCTGGGGATGTAGATCCCTTTCTTGTTTTATGCAAGTGTCTTAATCTGATAAAGAGTGTGGTAGGAGTGGGGGAAGGTTTTAGTAGCCGACTCTGAGACTGGGGAGGTGTCTGTGGAGCACAGCTGACCGTATCAGTCACATCTCAGAACAGACACTGGTTCACGGGAGCAGTGTGTGGTATCTCCAGCACTCTGTGCTCTTGGGTTGTGTCTGATCTCTCCCTTCCAGTCTGCCTGCGGATTCAGGCAGACACTTCCATCTCAAGCCTCAGCCTCCTGCACGGCCTGAGGCTCCAGTGTGAAGGGTGAGGCTGGCTACAGCTTTCTCATGAGTGTAGGGTCTGTCTTGGGGGAAGGTGTGGTGCAGGATTTTACTGTTGCATATTGCTGAGTGAGTGCTTCTCTTGTTTCTAGTCCTTGAAGATGTTGATCCAAGTAAAGTGTATGTCCTTGGAGGCCTGGTGGATGAAAGTATTCATAAGGTGGGTGGTAGCCTGTGGGAACCTGAAGGTGCTGTCTGCCCCATTCTCTCACGAGAGCTGAGATGTCCCATTGGTAGCACCCAGTGCTGCTGCTGCCTCAGTTTGAGACAACTATTGTGCCATCATCCGTTTTTCCTCAGGGTTCTGCCTGGACCCAGTACCAGGCTGAGAGAGACTGCAGCAGTCTGGGTGAAATGAGCCCCAGAGCAGTTTTCGGCTTTGTAGCTGGTTGTATCCACAATGACGTGCCTGCTTTGCACGTGCAAGTTTGTGCACATTGGGCACCTTGTTCTTGTTTCCCTTGCAGAAGCTGACTCTGCAAAGGGCACAAGAGCAGTCCTTGCAAACAGCCCGCCTCCCCATTCGGGAATATATGGTGAAAGCCGTTAACACCAAGAACTACCACTCAGAGACACTGGCAATTAATCAAGGTGAGAGGCTAAGCCATGTCCTATAACTTGCCTGGGCTGCAGGAGGGGGGGAGGCTGTCAAGCAGCAGAGTTTTCAAAATGGAGGCCTGGTGCTGAGTAATTGGAAAAACACTGGAAGCAGAAGTTTTTCTTACTAGGTTTTATCCATGCCGCTCCCATTTTAAGGTCTTGTGTGCTTCTCTGCATCAGCCCATTCTCAGAGGAGCAGGACTTGCATCACTCTTGCTTTGCACAGAGCAGTGAACAGCTGGTGTGGGGAGATGTGAGGAGGCTGCTGTTGCTACAAGTTACACAAGGTCCCAGGCAAGGGAGAAGGACAGAAGTTTTCAGGCCGCGTCAGGTTCAGTCAAAGCAGGGCTTACAACACCAGGGTGGAGTGTTCGTGTGCTGTACCACTGTGATGGCTCCATGTCCTGACCATGACCTGGTGACATCAGTGGATGCTCCTCCACCTCTGCAGGTAGTCTGTGGCTCTGTAATGTGAACGCCTCTCTGCTAGGGACTATGGGGGGGTCTCATGTCCTAGGCCAGCTCTAGTAAGTTCTTGCCTCTGGCATGAGGACTTTGTTGCCATCTCTGTTGGCACCAGGCCGAGGAGGTGGCTGAGGACTCTGCAGAGCACCAAGCTTAGCTGCTAGAGACCACTGTGTCCCAAGGGAGCCCTGATGTGGAGACACAGCATCTGAGAAGCGATGGTGGAAGCACATCAGGTATGACCCACCATGGATGTACTGTCATCAGCAGCACAGACCAGCAGTACAAGTTAGTCACAGTGGTGACTGGGGGCATCTTCCTTTATTTGACATGGCCTCTGCTTTTTCTAGGCAGAGCTCCCCAAAGTCATCTTCAAAATAGTCATCTGCTTCTAGATAAGCTGCCTTAAATGCTTGCTCATCAGATTTTAAATGAGAGGGAACGCAAACCCCATGCTAACCTTCTCTAGGATCCGTTATTATAATTTCCTGATGGTTTGCAGCTAG
This sequence comes from Rissa tridactyla, assembly GCF_028500815.1. NCBI lineage: Eukaryota > Metazoa > Chordata > Aves > Charadriiformes > Laridae > Rissa > Rissa tridactyla. The sequence continues at coordinate 84,072 of NC_071497.1, read as the reverse complement.
CGGAGCAGTAGAGCTTGCTGACTGATACTGGTATCACAGCATGGTACATCTCTCTGTTCTGACAGTCTTTGATGTGTTATCAACTTACTATGAGACCCGAAGCTGGCCATCAGCCTTGAAAGCTGGAGTGACTTCTGGAAAAGGCTATGTGCTACCAGATGCAGTGAAAGAAGTGAAAATACCTCAGCATGACAATGCCCAAGAAAACTCTTTTATTTTGTGATGTTGAGGAGCTGTGCAGACAAGAGAGGCAAACTCCACATTTCAAGCAGAGGCACCAGCATGAATGTGTGTAGAGAAAACAGCTCTGCTTAAATCTTCTCTAAGGACCTTGCCAAGAGTGACACATTCTACCTCAGCAGTACAATGCTGGAAATGATTTCCTCTTTTTGAACAGAAAACAAAAGCCAATGGAGCCCTGGGATCAAGTAAAAACTGGCAGGAATTCAGTTTTGCTGCTTTGCAGATGCTTGTTAGAGTGTTTCTAACTCTTGCATCTACACTTCTCTGGGACCGGGAGGAGACCTTTAAGGTATTTCTTTCATGTTGATTAAACAGTAAGGTGAAGTTAGAATGCAAAACTCACTGGCGGGGGAAATTCCTTCCCATGGAAAAGGACGGCACTGGTCCAGTTGGGTAACACAAGATGGGAAGTGATTCCCCAGTGGAGAAACAGTTCCCACGTGCGCCACGTCCTAACAATGTTAAACCAGTTGAATTGGCGACTTGGTGAGTTGTTGAAGCCTATAGCTAATCCTGTGCATCTAATCTAAAATAAAATGTTTACTCTTAAACTCCCATTGCGTCCTTACAGTTACTGCTGCATGCATGTTTTATGTGTGCCCCAGCACACATGCTGATGTGTGATGTTCACTAACCCTGACATTCCTCCTGGAAAGGTACCTGGGATTTGGCTGTGTCCTGCACAAACAGCAGTGACGTATTTCGTGGGCACAGCAGAAAGCATTTTTCATGCATCTAAACTGCTATGTTACTTCACACGTTGTTGCTGGGAAAAAAAAAAAAACAAACAAAAAAAGCCCTTATTTCTGATGACTATGTCTAACCACCAGTGGAAGGACTTGAACGTCTTCTGAGGTAAACCGCTATCTCATATGCTTATGCATTTCTCCTTCACATCAAGAGCCTTTTACAACACCTGGAGTTCAGTGCCTACAGCATCAGTAGGGCCTGCTGCAGCAGAAGCTCTTGGTGGACACTGGCTGTTGCTCCCTATGTAGACTCAATTTGCGTCTGCCGGTCCCTGTTGCTTTGCTGTGCCCTCTTTCAGTGTCCCATGGGCTCTTCCAGGTCTTGCTTTTCTTGTACCCCTGCTTATTAGCTGTGGGTGTGTAGTTAGAGGTCTGCACTTGGGCTTCAGCATAAGAGACTTAAACTTTCTAATTGAGCCTGAGTTTGCTAGGCAGCAGAATACACTAACCCAAACCACCGGGCAGTGCTGCGCTCCCCAGTGGCTGAAGGTACTTCCGCCACCCTGTCCTTGTGTGGCCAGGAGAACAGACTGCTCTTGGGTAGCTAGCTTGCCTGCGGGCACACTGTGAGAGCAGCAGCTGTTGAGGACCTGGCGTAGGGCTGCTGTAGGTTGCCAGGTTCCTGTGGGTGTTCGCTTGCCTTGGCTGTTAGAGTCTGCCTGGTTAGGGAGCTCTTGTAGGGGTGCTGCAGCAGTCCCTTCTGCCCCAGGTGCCGTCCTTTTCCACACCAGGCTTCAGTTGCAAGAACTTGCCTTTCTCCCTCCAGAAGCATTAAAGAATGAGCAAAAAGTGGGGGTGCCCTCCCTCAGATGTTACAAAACCACAAGACAAGCCTGTCCCCACACTGCCCTTGTGCTTGGGGAGATGTGGCAGAGCTGGCTGCCTCCTGTGGCCCGCCCATGCTCCTCTGGTGCAGACTCCTCCATCCTGAGCACAGTTGGCTGCAGCAACAGCTTGTCATGCAGTACTCCTGCTGCAGGCACCGCTCAGAGAAAGCCAGCCGTTCCCCAACAAGCCCCTCGGTTAGACACCAGCAATGGGGACCTGCCTCTGCCCGCTTCATCAGAGACACTAAGGTCATGCCTCCAGCACTGGCATGCTGATTCACTGGGGATGCACAGATAGATGACCTTCAAGGGCTAACAGCTCATACTCAGCTAGGGATATACCGCACGTGACAGAAAAAGAGCTACTGATGAGATTGGGAAAAGGGGCTTGCCCTCTCCTCAGGAGGCCAGCGTAATGGGTCACCAATGAAGGTGGCATTTCAGTCTCTGGGCTTACATGTTCCTTCTGGAAGACACCGATCTGAAAGTAGCATGGCGGGGGAGGGGCGGGGTCTAATCAGGAACTTTCTCAAGCATCAGCAAATGGAAATAGAAGAGCAGGGTAACACGCAGAAACCATATCAGAAGAGCAGGATATGATGTTGCCTCCCTGGCCTGGGACAGCCCTCTCTTCAGCCCTTGCAAGGAAAAGCAGTTAAATATAGCACAGCTTTGTTCCCAAAGAGGTTTCCATTACAAGTCCAGGCACACCTTCAGCTACAGAAGGTGAACAAAGCAGCCTGGGTTCCTTCATGTCGGGCCTGGGTGGGATTTGACATCACTCAAGTTCACAGAGTCTGCCTGGAGAGTCAGGAGGGTGAGGAAAGGCAGGCAAAACGCTCCTGTCTTTCTCCACAGGCGACAGAAGAAGGCTAAGACAACACCTTGTTGACTGGCCACCTGCAAGGCCTTTGGGAGATGAGGGACAAGCCCCAGGCAAGATACATAAGCCACTGAAGTACTCTATGAATTTGCATATTACATACGGACTGTGTACGCAGAATTACAGAAAGCTAAGCTGGAGAGCAGTATGCCCTGCCCCATGACTATCCCCTGGACAGGGCAGCTCTTGGTGGAGCTAAGCTGACATGCGTGGACACGTCCTTCCGTGACCATTCTCACACTGTGGGACTAAACATCCTGTGTGGGAGACCCTGGTAGTGGACAGAGGGAACATGGCTGGGCTCTTCCCCACCCAGTGCACTCGTGTGCTACCAAACAGCCCCATCATGACAAGGCGGGTACCCTGAATTGCTGCAGGAGACAAAACATGGCAGCTGTAAGAGCTGTGTGTTGGCGAGCAAGGAGCTTGGCACCCAGATCTGGGCAGCCTTGCCTGCAAAGCTGCTGGTGGACAGCCTGCACAAGCTGGTGGTAGGTGCCCACCACATCCACAAGCGCAGCCCCAAGCTCCTCCTGCCTCTGCCTGCACAGCTGGCAGTGCGTCACCTGGAAGCAGGCCACTGCCAGCTGAACCAGGTGGTTAAATGTCACCTTCAGTGCACCCTGCAACTCTTTGAGGGGCTGCTCTGTTTTCAGGAGCTCCTGGCAACTGGACAGCAGGTCCCGACAGGCTAAGCCAAGGGCACCCTTACTCTCAGCACCCTGCTCTGCACATTGATCTTGCAGGTGGGTTGCCTGGTTCCCAGAGAGCTTCCCCACAACCTCCTGAAGCTCTGTGGTGTAGGCTAGGAAGCAGGAGAAATCTGCAGGGCTCATCCGTGCTTGGTCCTTCAGCTGGCTGAGGGCTTGGACATGAGGGTCCCACCATGCCACATCCCTAGCAATGGAGACTGGGTAACTGCCCACAGGGGTCCCAAGAAGACTGCGGCTGCTGGATGGTGGGGTGGTGAGGGGTCCCAGAAACGTGCTGCACATGGGGATGGTGGTTTCACATTCCCCCTTGTCTGCAGGCCTGTGGAAGCAGCTGATATAGGACAGCCGACAGCTGCACTTGTCCATCCCAACCTGTGGTGGAGATGTCATCTTTGCTGTGGGAAAACCCAAGGTCCTGGTCACAATGGGGTCAGAAGGGGTCTGCTCATCCTTCTTGTGGTTAAAGCATAGGAAGGAGTGTTTTGAAGCCTCCTGGTCTTCTGCTCGTTTCCCCAACGAGCCTAAAGGTATTGGGCCTGAGGAGATGGAAAGCCCTAGAGACGGAGTCAGAGGACCATCCTTCCCCACCTCAGTAGCCTGTTCTTTGTGAAGAGGAGTCTGGACAGGCCATGGCTGTTTGGGAGCCACGTTTCCTCCATCTTTTCTGGGCTCTCCTTTATCCAGCCCCAGGCTGCTTACCACCTCTCTCTCAATGGGTTGTCCAGCTGAGGATGTTTGCATCTCCCTTCTGACAGCATCAGCCTCCAGGCACCCATTGCTCTTCTGAGAGGCCAAAAGCTCTAGTGGGACATCTGCGCTTTTCTGAGATGTGAGGTCTGTCCTCACCCCAAATGAGAGCCAGGAGAGGCGAGTTATAACCCCTGAAGTGCTGCTGCAATCTGTTAAGAGCTGGGTTGCATCTGGAAAACCGACATTTTTATTGTGCACTTTCTGTAAGGCCTCCTTGTTTATCACTTGTCTGCTTTTTGCCTGTGAGAAGGCACTGTCACCACTGTTTTCAGCGCAGCTGTCACAATTAGCTTTTCTTTCTTCACAGGGAGCTGGGACAGGCTCCTCAGACATTGCTTGCCTCCCAGCAGTGGGGAGCAGTTCCTTGTCCTGGGCCACCTCATGGGGAGAGGCCACGCTGGGGCCATGAGCTGATGGTGGCAGTGTGTGTTTGTTAGCAGGCGAGGTCACCACTTGGTCCAGGGATGGGGGTACATCACTAACCTTGTGCTGGGTTGCCATTGCCTCACCCACATCCTCCAGTGCTACTCGGGCTGGCCAGCCTCCAGTGGCCACACAGCTCTCCTCACTTGGCCACCCAGTATTTGTCTTCATGGAGGAACTTTCCTGGGCAGCTCTGCTTTGTCCCCCAGCAAGGGGCACAGGTTCCTCCAGGGACAGGAAAGGTGGATGTACAGCATGTGCAGGTTGGAGGCCACCGTCCACATGTATGGCAATGCCTGCACTCTCCTCTGGGTGCTGGTCACCCTGCAGGCGAAGAGCAGAAATGGAAGAAACCACTGAATCAGTCACTGATTTTGTTTCCATGGTGTCAGGCTCCATTTCCATCGGGTCAGAGGATGGGTTTATGCTAGCAGTATCTCTCTGGGCCTGGGTGGCAGCAAGAAGTCCCAGCTCTGCATCCTTTTCGATGTTCTCTGAGGAGGGTGGAGCGGGGAGCTGAGCAAGGAGTTGGGGGGCAGGTGGCCAAGAGCAGCGGCTCTGCAGAGAGCCTGGCAAAGCCAAGGGGAAAGAGACCTGTGAGGTGTAATCGGTTTTCAGGAAAGATCTCCTCTTCCTCAGGCTCTTGGCATATGTCAGCTCCTTCTCCTTTCTGTGTTTCTCCCTTGCTGTCTGCCTTGTGATCACGTTTTCCCCTAGGCTGTAACACCTTGGTTTCTTTAGGATGCAGAAGGAGTTGTCTGTACCCTCCTGGGACGTCATGTTGTAGCCTGCTGGCAAGAAAAAAAACATGCAAGTCAGGAAATGGCCCCAGGCAGCAGAATATCCATGTTATCTATGCAGTGGGCCAAAAATCTCTTAACACAGGTCCTGCAATTGCAGACATAGATGTTTGGCAGCAAAGGCTGGCTCCCAAGTGCCAAAGGAAACTTTCTTACGTTATGATCAAGCACCTGCTTCGGACCGGCTATGTCAAGAAAAATAAAGACTCTGGGCCCATGGCTACAAAGACTGAAGTCCAGGATTCGTGATGAAGGGCACTGGATAGGCTTTCCCTTTGTTTACTGGAGTCACTTGGTCTGACTGCAGGTACAGCTATAATTCTCAAGTTAAATTTGGTGATATTAGCAGCAACTCCAGAGACCACTGCCTACAGCTGTAGATTTATTAACACTGAATGGAAACATTATCAGAAATTCCCAGCCTGGATATTTAGAAGATAAAAATTTCCAGAGATTACAGTTTTGTGCCTGAATATGGTATTGTTCCCATGCATGAGCACAAAAGCCAAAATTGTTCTAACTACACAAAACAAAGTCTTAAGAATTTCAGTTAATGTTGAAAGAGCTGGTTATTTCAGAAACAAGAATCCTCCAACTACTGGGACCTGCTCGGCCGCAGGACTCCTCCACCCAGTTTCATAACACGCCCCTGACCCAAAAATTACTTTTAATCTTGGGGGAGCATGGAACAATAATGTTTTACAGCTTTTAGCTCTCCTCAGCTTGAAACAAGACAGCAGAGCACAGGTACTGCCTGACAGTGGGAATATTTGCCATAAAGCTCCCTGTCAGTGCAAGGACAAATATCTGTGTTGTGTTGTGTTTCTGGGACTCGTCACTCTTCATCACCAAAGATTCTGCCTACATAGAAGGATGCACAGAACTTCCTTATGCAGCATGCCAGCTTCAGGATCAGGGAGAGCCATACATCAGCATTCTGGAATTCCTGCAGAAACATGGGGACTTTCCAGAATGCCAAACTCATTTGAAAACTGACTTTTTCTGGGATCCAATGCTTGAATGTGATGACAAAACTCCCTGCAAAGCTGCAGCTCTGACCACTGTGTGCACATCCACTGTATTTCTGCTCAAGAGTGGCTTATGAAGAACAGGTGTACAAAGGTCCTTCAAAAATCTTGGGAAAACTATGACAAGCTGAAAGATGATCCCTCCAGGAAGGATGACGGGGGAAACAGGCAACAGCCTAGCCCAGGGGGTGGAAGGAAGGTGACCTGCAGCGAGTGGGTGGTGGTTTACCTGCCAAGGCATCCGGAGGGCTAAGCCTGTCTGCAGCATCATAGAACTCCTCCTCAGAACTGGTGTCACCAAAGCCTGGGGGTGGCTCCAAAATGAGGTTGCTTGCCTCTGCCGTCTGCTGTGCCCCACATGGTACCTCTTCGTGGGCAGACCCATCTTTCCAAACGCTTCTTTGAGGGCTGCGACTGATGTTGTTCCTTTCCACGCTGCTTGCAGGTGATATGCTGTAGCATAGGCTGTAGTAGCCCATGGTGTTTGTCTCAGACAGCTTGGTCTCCAGCACAGACGCAGCAGTGTCCTCCCCTCTCTGCTCAGAGGGACTGTCTTCACACCCAGGCGCCTCTGCATGCGGTACCTTCAAGAAACAGAAGTAGTCTCTGGTTTCTGCCCTGCTGGAGCCTCCTGCAGCATGAATGGGGAAGAAGCTCTTGTCTGAGCTGCTCATCTCCTGCACTGTTGGTGTGTAGAAGTGGAAGAACTCTGGCCTGGAGGAAGAGCAAGCTTCCAACTCATCTTCTTCTAGTGCATCCATAGAGTCACTGGAGCCACTCGTCTTAAACCCTCGACTTTCGGTGTTGGCTGAATCTGAAGCCTCGGATGTGCTGTCTGTTGCATTGTCACCCCCATCGCACTGGTCGCTCCCTCCAGCTCGGGGCTTTGTGCTGTCCTTCTCCAGGTTGTGTAGCTCTCCCAGCTTCTCCTTGTTGCACACAGGATGGGCACTGCTGTATGCTATAGGATGGTCCAAGCAATGCTCTGAGGAGGAATCCAGCTCCCAGGAGTCTTCAGAGTCACTGCAGGTTCGAGATTCATACCCTGGGATTGAAACATAACGATCAGCCGGTCCTTTGCAGTGGCAAGGAGGAACAGCCAGACAAGGGTTACAAACTCGCCTGCACAGCGGGGATACAAAGCCCAGAGAGCTCTGCCCTCACTTGCTCATCAGCAGATAACGTGAAGATGCAATCTGACCTGCGGGGCCATAACCTGTCAGTGGAGGCTTGGTCCCTCCTGCCTGCTTTGCCTGGTTTTATGGCAGACCAGTACCAGAGAGAGCTGCAGAACAGGAGCCAGCTATCTCACTGCCTAAAGCCTCCGTCTGCAATCCCTGTGAAGCTGGAGTTATCCTGACACGGGACAGGACAGCATGTCAAACAGATCCTCTCTCTCCTGGCTGAGGCATGCCAGCAGCAGGGAAGTTGTGCAGGTTGGTAAAAGAGCATAACTGGTTAGTGACAGGTCTGCCATTTCAATGACAGGCACTAGCCTTCACTTCTGGGGAAAAGCTGACAATTACTGCGGCTCTTCTCCTGCCCGACATGACTGGGGTTGATGGAAACCTGTCACTGCCTGCACCAAGGCTAACAGTCTTAATAATTTGCAGGTGCCACTGCACATCCCTGGGCATGATGCTGTTCCCAGGAAGGAATAACACCTCTAATGCTGGAGGATCCACCCACTTTCTCCCCATCCTTTGGCAAAAAAATGGCTGTTTTTTTTTTAACCTTCTTCGGCTGAGACACGGTGCAGTTGCTGTTTTTTCTCTCCCCAGGTAAATATGGAGACATTTGCATCCACGAACAGTCTGTAATAGCCAATGATGAGGCAGACAAGATCTTTTGCACTGTTTGATTCCAGCAGCAGAGTCAGCAGCTTTTTTGGGGGGAAAGGGGAGAAAACAGTAAAAAATGAGAAAATAGACAAATATTGCTTGTACCACAATCCGCAGGAACATGCTGCATACTGAAAAGACAATCCCTCTCTCCCATAGTGCCACCACTGCAGAGTGCTCTGTTTGTGCATGAGGCACAAAGAAAGAAGAGAAACTGTTTTTCTCGCATTTTGTTTCTTTGATATGTCTCACTGATGGAGGACAGCAGGAAGAAACACTTCTGTCATTTTGTATTTTCCTACGAGCTTTCCCTTCTGAGTCTATTCTAAGCCTTTTGTACTGATGACACCATCAGCTAAATGTCAGATTTTGAAAAGAACAGATGGTGTGAATGACTCTCCCCTTGTTCTGTGGCCCTGACACAGCCACACCCTGGCCATTGTGAAAGCACTGCTTACCTTCAGGTCCTGCAGGTAGATTTTCACCATGCTCACTTTTTCAGACTCCTCTGTAAGCTCCATCCTGCTGATGTTTGCAAACTCTGCCAGACTTGTTATGATGTTGAGCTTATTATTGATAATCTGGCTCACCCCATACTTGGCACCCACCAGCAAGGCAACATATGATTCTCTGTCCTGGAGCTGTAGGGGGAGAGGTTAAATCTGTAGCCAAAAATCCAAGCACGAACCCATTCACCTGTGCTGGGCAGGGACTCCTCAGCCACCCAATCTTTGGTATCTTTTAGCATTGGACTCTACAGCTGGGCTGTAACCAGCTGCAAAGGGAGCCCCTCATTACTTACAGGCTGTCAGGTCACCTGCTCCCGGCCGTTCTCTTCTCTAGCTTGGGGACCACCGGTTTCTCTGTGCCACCAAGGTAGGTGGCCCCAGAGATGCACCAGCCATCTAGCAGATCCAAAGAGGTGGTCAGCAGCAGGTTGCTATCAGAAGTGTCATCTGGCAGGCTGTGCCAGATGGACCTAGCGAGACCTACTGGAGCTGGCTAGAAACTTCAGGAAGGCATTTTTGGTTTAGGGAGAAATGTCAGCGCTTTCTGTTAAGATCAGACACTTGAAAAATTAATGAATGCCCATATAATTTGTCAGAAACATTTAAATTTTCACACAAGGGTAAACCTAGGCATTACTGCAACCCATCAGTAAGGTCATCCTCTGGTTCAGACCTACCTACACTGCTCAACTCTCTGTACAAAGCAGCTTGTGGTCCACAGTTCAGCACAGATCCAAGTAGGGACATGCAAAAAAAAACAACCCAAGAAACCTCTTGTGTTCTTTTTTACAGTAAGATTTAAGCGTGGCCAGTATCTTTTCAATAGTTTATGAACACACATACCCCTCCCCGATCTCTTAATTACTTTATGACACACAAAATCTAGACAGATCTCGTCTGAAGAGCAAGAGTCACAACTTTCAGTTAGAAAGAATATGCATAATTATTGTGTAGGCTGGTATGTTATTCACTTCAATGGAACTAGGCTGTGTTACCCTAGCACAGTCCCTTGGCAATATTTATCATGATGTCCCAGGACAGGGAAAAGTCGTATGACTGGAACTGTCTGAAACAGCATCACCATAGCTAATGTTATATTTTCTATGAGTATTAAAGCAGACAGGGAAGGAGACTCAGTAAGAGGCTGCTAATCTCAAATCAACAATCAGTTTAGAAAAATATTTAAACATTTCTGCTTTAGATAGGGTTTACTTTGGTTAAGACATGATCTTACCCACTGGTGAAGAAAAAGGGTTAAAACTGCTTCTTGTGCCCTATCTTTGCAGTTATTGTCCAAGTACACTGCCATAAGAGATGCACAAAGCAAGGCAATAAGACAGTATGCCAAAACCCAATTACATAAATAAACAGCACTCATACCATGAGGGTGGCATTAAAGATCTTCCCATTGTACATCTTCAGGTCTCCCAGTATTTGCAGGTAGCTCAGGCGCACTTGGACTGCTGCGAGCATATGCTTCATTTTGCAAGAGAAGAAATACTGTTTAGAAACATGACAGATGACTAAGGTTTGACAGCCTGTAGGCTAGAAGATGTTCTTTTCATACAGGACTTAGTATTTCACCAACACATCTAGCTTGGTCTGGATAGGCAATAGATCTGTACAGGACCATCCCACATTACCACATTTGCCATCTGGCAATGCCACAAGCAAACTGCAACATAACAGAACACACTATGCAGGGAAATTAGGGTGCGTGCGCAGCAGAGGGATTTACAAGAGGAAAAGACAGAAGAAAAGCCCCAAGTGGTCCCATAGAGAGAACACTCATGGAGGAAAGACATTGCCTCTTTGGCCATGAGGGACACTGCCACCATCCTGGGGGGCGCCTTGAACCCAGGGGACACACACTACCTTCTGACGAGGGTCCAGTAGCACCTGGTTCCGCTTCATGTGGTAGCTGATGGCTTTCTTGATATCCTTCCCTCTCATGTTTCGAAGCAAAGTTGGTGAGATGAAGTTTTCAATTCCCCAGTCCCTCCTGCCAGAAAGACGGGAAGGGAGCAAAGGGGGTCCAGCAGTGCTGTCCCCCAGCAAGACAGGAATGTGCAGAAAGGCAGCTGGCCAGAGGCAGAGACGGGCAAAGGCACCACGGAGCCTCATGTCCGGACGGCTCATGCAATGTGACTGCCTCACTTGAATTCACTTCTGTGTACATCTGCTACTGGGTCAGCACATGGGGTTGGATGAATATGTGCTTTCATGCAGAATGCCTGTTTTTACATGGTTATACAGAAGACAATCTACAAATTTAGTCAGCATAATAGTCCCAATCTGTCCTTGCCACCAGAGGATGAAGATTCTGTCTTTACATTCACTTTTCTTTCGTTACGAGATTATTACATTTTAACATCTCCAGTTCCCTAGACCCAAAAGTGTAGGCCATTTTTTGTTGCTGAAGAGTTTATTCAGCCCAAGTGTTAAATATGCAGGAACTAACAATGCTGCAGTTATCTGTAGTCGCTTCTCACTCTCCACTAACTGCACATGGTTGGGTATGTCTGGCCGTATGCAAGGAATCGGTGGCGCTTGCACAGGCTGGTGGAGGCTCAATGCTGCAGTTACCACACAAATGTCTGTTATTTAATGATTGGCCCATCACAAGTTCTTAAAGCAGGGCAAGTGTGTTCTAACAGTACTGACATGCAGCACAGCACACCTGCTGCTTGTGAAAGCATTTTTCGGTATTTTTTTCCAGATCCCATTACTTCACAGGACCTATCACTTATACTGAAATTAGGTATTTCTGATATAGTTCTGGTGGATGAAGGGATGTAAAGTAATGCCTACGCAAAGTTGATGATTATCCTCTCTCTCAACTACAGCATACAAATCTTAGTATACTGGCAGGAGCAGCCTGGGTAACATAGCAATGTGAGAGATTTGCAATTTCATGTCCCTGCTCTAGCGACAGATCAGGATGTCCCTCTGCTTAGGGACATGCCCAGGTGTTATACTGTCCTTATTATTCAAGCAGCTCAGCAGGTTAAAGAAAGGGAGACTTGTGAAGCCATGTTGCCCTAAAATGACTGGCACAACTAAGAGACTGCAGCCTCTATCGGTCAGAGACATTCTTCTGTCCAGAGCTAAACACTGGGCAAACATAGAGCTGATGACAATTTTAGTTGGCTCCTTCTTTTGCCAGGCTTAGTCACAACATAAGACAGAAATCTGAGAACTTACTCAATGTATTTCAGGGATACTTTCTGTGGCTGAGCACAAGCATAGATCCTTTCCTGTATGTGCAGAGCAGCCAGACGTAACGCCACACTGCATTTCATTTCCACAGCAAATCTTTCCTGAAGCACATCGCTGCAGCTCTGGAACAAACACAGCTGAGTTAGCATGATGATGGGAGCTCAGGAAGAAGTCAGGATAAGACCTCTGATATGACTACCATGTGTCAAATAAAGGCAGCCACCCAGCTCATTTCAATTGCATTCTGTTAAAAAGCCAAGCATATCTCCTGGATCAAGCACTGGCTGGGTGGACGGTCCCAAAGAGTGGTGGTCAATGGAGTTAAATCCAGCTGGCGGCCGGTCACAAGTGGTGTGCCTCACAGCTCAGTGTTGGGACCATTTCTGTTTAAGGCCCTGGGGGTTCTAATTGACAAGCGGCCAAATATGAGCCAGCAGTGTGCCCAGGTGGCCAAGAAAGCCAATGCCATCCTGGCTTGTATTAGAAATAGTGTGACCAGCAGAAGGAGGGAGGTGATTGTCCCCCCGTACTCAGCACTGGTGAGGCCACACCTGGAGTATTGTGTCCAGTTCTGGGCACCTCAATACGAGAGAGATATCGAGGTGCTGGAGCGAGTGCAGAAGAGGGCAACGAAGCTGGTGAAGGGCCTGGAGAATAAATCTGATGAGGAGCGACTGAAGGAGCTGGGACTGTTTAGTTTGAGGAAGAGGAGGCTGAGGGGAGACCTCATCACTCTCTACAACTACTTGAAAGGCCATTGTAGAGAGGTTGGTGCTGGTCTCTTCTCACAGGTAATTGGCGATAGAACAAGAGGGAATGGCTTCAAGCTGCAACAGGGTAGGTTTAGACTGGACATTAGGAAAAAATTCTTCACAGAAAGAGTGGTCGGACACTGGAATAGGCTGCCCAGGGAGGTGGTGGAGCCACCATCCCTGAATGTGTTTAAGAGTAATTTAGATGTGGTATTGGGGGATGTGGTGTAAGGGTGAGCTTTGTAGAGTGGGGTTGATGGTTGGACTCGATGATCCCAAGGGTCTTTTCCAACCTAAATGGTTCTATGATTCTATATAAGTTGATTCAAGGATTTCAGGCAAGTTGAATCCAAATGCTCTGTTCTTAAGTCCTCTGCCTTTCACATTCACATAACTGAAGTGGCCTGAAGTATGCTTTGGTTTAAAGCAGAAGTGAGAATTGGGTGAGAATAGATCCTGAAGCATGGAATGCCTTGATTTCACCTGCAGGTAGAGATATTCGAAGGCAACTGGGTCTTCCTGCAGGAGGTCTAAGGGATCCTTTGGGACAAAGCAAACTCTGAAGAGGCACCGGTAGTCGTGAGATTCTCTTTTTTGGACCACCTGCAACAGACAAACAGCATCATGCCACAACTACTGCTGTATGGCTGCAGATTAGCCATTTTCCTTAGCAAATACACGGAGACATTGCTAGTGTTTGTAATTTTATCTTCAATTCTTTTTCTGGTTTTTGCTTCTCCCTGTGGTGGCTTGGAAATCCTTCGACAGCAAAAATTCAATAAATAACCGTTGATCTCATATACTTGCAGGATAACTGTGACAGAAACTTCAAGGCCTTATAATAATGACAGAGGAAAGGGCAAGCTTCTCTGCTTTTAAGTTCAGTCACAAGATACAGCAGCCCTAAACCGACACTTGGATCATTATCATAATGTCAATACAATGTTAAGACCCCTGGGTTATACATTAGCATATTTTATTCTGGGCAAATCCCATACGGGCTCACCAACTGAAACAAAGCAGAAATTCTGAGGGACATGTGCTCAGTGGTTGGACAGTGTTAGCTACCGAACCTCTCTGCATTACAGTGGGTCATCAACAACGTCAACAGCATGGTGATGAGACTCCCAGGTAGGCACATTCTCACAAATTAGATTAGTCCAGAATTACGAGCACAGCAACACAATTACTAACAGAGTTAACATCATGTTTGCAGGACACAAACTTTTGATTTAAAATTTAATCACAGTGGCACCTGGCTGGGTTAACTCTCTGACTACCGAGAGAACTGTAAATACCTGGGTACACAGCTATGTTAAGACTGTCTCAAATAGTCCTCTGTAGATCAGCCTATCTGACAGGTGACACAAAGCATGGTCATCCCCTACATGGTCCAAGCAATACCAGCCCCTGGGTATTGCTCTGTGGGCTCTCTAAACAGAGTGAGATGCTTCTGAAAGCACCATTTCTCCATGGGCTCCAGTTAATGCAGTGGTAACATGTGCAACAGAGAGAAGAGCAGAGCACTTCTGCAGATGGGGCCAAGCTGACTCCCTCTTGTGACACCTCTCTCTGCACCTCGCTGGCCACAGTTCACTGGTGGTGGTGCCCACCCCCAGCACAGCTGCCAGGGCACGCAAGGGGCTCTCCTCACCTGCTCAATGAGCTCTTCCTCGTGCAGCAGGTGGATCTTTGCCACATTGTACTGTTCCTCCAGAGCGAGGGCAAAGTGCACAATGCTCCGGATGGAGAGCTTCTCTTTCAAGGTGAGAACAATGTCCTGGGAAAGGAAGGCACACAGATGGTCAAACAGCATTTAGACACAGTTGCTGAGCACTGCTAGCACACTGCATGAATGTGGATGATTCTAGCCTGCCACTGGCAGCTGTGTGGACAGCACTAAAAGGGCAGTGGTGAGACACAAAGTTCTCTGGTGCTGCAACAGAGCGAAATTTTTAGTGCTGTTTCACAGGAAACCAGTGCTTCTACGATGTGCTGCCTTTCCCTCTTCACCGACAGCTTCGAACACATTGACCTAGACAAACCACAGAAGTCTCAGTGTCAGAAAAAGCCTGCAAGTTCATCAGAAGTGGAGGTACGGGAGATGGGAGCCTCTTCGGGACACCAAGCACGAGCTTGGCGGTTAGCTGCTGTGCTTTTCCAGATGTATGTCTGAGCAACAAAACAGTATGCCAGCCAGGCAGTCGGCAGGATGGTGGTCGGAGCCACCCACATCCATTGATGCCAGAGAGTTGGTAAGGAAGGGATTCAAGGGAACTGCAGGAGAAGCACAGAAAGCACAGATAAAGGGAGGACAATACATTTCAGTAGACCAGGAGGACAAGGTAGGGAAACTGCAACTTGCTGTGGTAAGAGTGCATTAAGATGCAAACTTCAAGGTGTAATAGGCATCAAATCCATTTCCTAGAGTCGCATGTCGCGGGCTGCTTCATGCTGAAAGTTTTGGCCTTACAGCTTTTAGCTTGGTGGTGTTAAGCACTTTCTGTCACACTTGATCCAAGTGTTTGCTGTTAGCCATTCTAGCTTTCTATAATGCTATGACACTTTGTGAAGAAACTACTAAGAACTGGTGAAAAACACTTCTCCCCACCAATAAACAAGAATTTGAGAGCATAATTGTAAAAATCTTACCAAATTTGAATCGGTGTTTCAGTTGTATGGAGAAATCTGTTGGAATACTAAGTGTGATGGAAATAACTAGTTTATTTTTGGCAAACATTACTTGACTGAGTACCAATTGAAAGAGAACTCCTTTGACTCACTCAAATCTCTTAAGGTAAGCATAAATGTTTGACTCATCTCAGTGTTAAGCAAAGATCTCTCAAACAGCAGAGGAGCTTTTGAAAACACTAAACTTAGGAAGCATTTTACCCATTTGAGTGTTTCTGTGAGGATGCTGGTGAGGGTTGCACTCAACTTCAGTAGGGAAAAATTTGTTTCAGGTCAGAGGTAAGCAATTCAATTCAAACCTGAGGAATTAATCCATCTTTTAGATGTTAATCCCTTGCAGGTGGGCATTCATATCTCTCTTTAACATCTCCCCTTTCCTTACTACCTCCTTGCTTTATTTCAGTATTTTCTTTTTCTCTGCCCTGCAAGCCACAAGACTTGCAGAGACTTACTTGCGTGAGAGACCACAACAGTTTTGTCAAGTTTGGATGAACTAGATAATAAACTCCTTTTTGAGCAAAGTTTTCAGTGCATTATAAATAAAATTGTATAAATAAAATTGGCTGCTAAGAAAACAGAGGTGAACCAAAGCAACACCTCCTCTGCAGAAAGAGCATGGAAAATCCAGCAAGCTCAGCATCAGCCAGCACTCCAGTTCCCACTAGGTGGCGAATACAACCAAGCGCTTGCAAGTTCCACTGCATGCACCTTTGCTGCTAGATTGAATTCAGGTGGTGAGAACAAAGACAGACAACCAAGCATCATTACCTTCACAGTAGTGCTCGTCTCAAACCTGAAAGCTTTCGTCTGTCCATTTTCCAAGTATACCTTGAGAACGTTGGGCATACAAAGAAGAGAATTCCCCTGTAGAACAAAAGCAACAGCGCTAATTCTTGGACGTTAAGTCTCCGGGCATCCGGCTGCTCTGCCTGACACAGGACATCCTGGTATAAATTAAAATCTTTCTCTGCTTTTGCAATCTTCTTCTGTGGCACCAAGCTTTATTCCTTGATTATTCTTCTGGCACAGAACAAGGGAAAGAGAGCATAACAAATGCCTTTATCATAAAACTGTGGCCAGTGCAATAGCTGCATGTGGCCCAGATACGCCCACTGTTCAGCTCCCACATGGCACAGGAAGATCTGGCAGGTACTGAAAGCTGCAAGCCATCCTCACTGCTCATTACTGGAAAACCAGCGATGTCTGCCGGAAAAGACATCTTCCCATTATTGGGCACCAGGCAGCAATAACCCCAACACTGACCACTTCCCACTGGCAGCAGCCATGACTTCAGCTCAAGAGCTACACAAACCCTGTATGCTACTGTGTAGTATGCTACTGTGAATATATTTTGCACACCACCAGAAGGCTGTAGGATTCAGCTAAACGTGCAGTGGTACTTTTACTGAGCATTCCACTAAGATTTGTGACTCCTGAACTTCCCAAACAGATGATGTAACCAGAATTTCTTGAGATAGGTCTCAAATGCATTAGGCAAGGCAATGACTCCCATAGCAAAAGCACCTCTGTTGGGTGCTCTTGGAACTTGCCTCTGTCCTTCAGGGGCTGTCTAGGGCTGCACCTTTCAACCTTCCACCTTACTCCTTTAGTAGAGCTCATTTGCACCTTCCTTCTTGTTTTCAGCCTTATTCTTGTTGCTCAGTGCCGAGAATGTTTACTTCTCCATGTAATGAGAATCTCAAGGTTGAGAAAGACATTTCTAAGACGCTCTCTCCTATGTTTCATTTGCTGTAACACCTTATAAATCTCACAGCCTTGGTTCCTCTTGATAAGAGGGCCCATATACCCTGGAAGTACTAGCAGAACAAACATAAAACACTTTTGAATCTTGTTCCTTGTTCCTCCCCTCCCTGTTTTGTGGGGTTCAAGCTGCCTACAGTCATCACTGAGAAAAAAGAGTGAATATTGCCACTATTCCCAAGCCCAAGCTCTAACTCCTTCCTGCGAAGTAGCACGAACACATTGCATCTTTGACAGGTCCTCCATCAATTTCAGAAAAGTGATGCTGGTTTGCACCAACTGCACATTTTCTCCGGTAGCTCCCGCAGCCTCGGATTATCATATGAATGGGGTCTTGTACAGCCAGCACACAGCAGAACTTGAAGTCTATATAGAAACTCATATACAAATGAAATATCGCTACTCTCCTGGTCAGATCCAATTAGCTGGCCAGAACACCCAGATAGGATTTCTCTCCTTTTGTGCAGGCTCTAACAGACTACTACGAATTAATGCTGAAAGCTGCTGCTATGGCTTACGCAGCTGTACCCCTCCTGTTTTGTCTGGTGCAGGGTTGATTTACTCCATGTTACAGCTAGGCCCACAGCTTCTAATAATACACTGACTGATGCTGACCTGAGGATCCTGAGGGACCTGTCTCTTGCATATCATTCAGTTATATAGGAATACATAATAAGTTTGCAACAGAAAATGGAGGCCAGATAGCATTGCAGCTGATAAACAATTTATGTTCCCAAACTGGAGTTTCAGGTTTCAACTGCAGAAGGCAGCCTCTGGGTTCCTTCCAGTTGCCACAAAGATCACTTAGCAATGCTCCATTAAGATGAGAAGAGTAGTGTATTTACTGAAACAGGAGGCTTTGCAGTTTTTCAGGGCCATAATACCCATTTTGGCTGTCTTAATACATCAGTCCACTGAAAGGAGAGCAGTTCTAAAACACTCAAGCAGAGTAGCTGCTGTCTATAAGTGAATAGTGCTTTTCCAGAAAGAAGTCATAAATATGCAACAAATTTATTTACTCTTCCTTTGTGCTAATATTTTACTGTTCAAAACAGGGTCCATATCCAACTGGTGAAAAGGGAAGCTAACACCAGTGGGACCCCAACAGACAAATAAATTTCTCATACCTTTATGTTCTCATTAAATGGATAGCAAACTATATATTGATTGTGCCCTTCCTCTGAACTTGCTGGTATAATTAACTTAGCTCAGCAGAGAACTGATAGAGGCTTTGTAGGAAGCACAAAGTACAACGTCCCCTTCATAAGTGCCTTCTTCAGACCTCTCAAGACCTGCCTTGCAATCAGTAAGTCAATGGCACAGATCTGAGACCTGCATGTGCTGCAACACCAGTGCCCAGTCTCTGGCTGAAACAGCTCCATGGAAGCTCCCAAGCAGAAACTAGTGCGAACCTCCACCTATAAGAAAAAACAGAGTCTGATGGCATTTTCAGGTCTGTCTGTATCCCATGACCAGCCTTGCCCAAGGCCTCTCAGTCATCTCTGCCTGGGACCATTTCCAGAGCACATCCTTCTCTTCCCTAGTCCCTGAGCGTCATGTCTCCCAGCTGCATGAGGGGTCCAGTACCTGGCTTCTGTCAGGAAGGGTGGCCCAACTGCCATAATGCTCAGGCAGGTCCCAGACAGACCTGTCATTAAGATCTGAGGGATGTGAACACAGCCCTTGGTACAGCAGAGATGTGCCTTGCAGCAGCTCCAGCACATCTGGCAACAACTTGGCAGGAAGGAAAGGATCCCAGAGTCTAGAGAGATGTATGTAGCAAATGTGTCAGGAGTCACACCTGAACCTCTCCTGCTCTAAAGAGCAGGCCGGAGAAGGAGTCCTGACATGCCTGGAGTCACGCACAGGTGCCAAAGCATTTGCATTGTGCCTGTCTAATAGCCTGGTGACATCCATGGCATCTCTGGCTGCACCTCTGCCCTGGTGCAGGGGGAGAAAAGGAAACACCTGCCTTAGCTGGGTCGGGAGACCTCCCTACCACCAGAGATGGGAAACAAGAGACAGCCTAGAAGAGAAGAAGAAAAGGGCCTAATGGAAAGGAAAAAAGGAAAATTCAACAGAGTTAAAGACTCCCAACTGACCCCAGTCCATCCCAACCACACTGAGCTTAGTAAGATAACACAGAAACAAAAAGGAAGCATTTAAGAGCTGCTCCCATTTCAGGGAAGCTACAAGTGTTCTCACTTCTTGGCCTTTTCTAGTACAGGCAGACCCATATCTACTCAGCTCATTTGTTAGTAGTGCTAGAAACCCTGTGATAAATTTGCAGCATTCCTCCAGTGAGCTGCGATCTTGTTTCACGTAAGAACAGATCGGCTCAGCTTACAGAGAGTCTATTATGGAGGCAGCTGTGAATGCTCTGTGGAAGCCTGCTGCAAGGATGTGGAACACAACAAGCTGTCACCCTATCAGCTAGAGAACATATGTCAAATTTAATAGTAAAGCAAAGTCACCAGTACCAAACTCTCTGAACACAGTGCTACCTGAACACTGCTGAAGGCCAGGAAGAGATATCCCAGCTATTTCATCAGCAAATAAACCTGGCACGGACAGTAGGATTCACCTCTCAACTGTAGGGTTAGGATTTCTCATGCCCATACTTCAGTCTAAGTTTACTACGGAGAGATTGGCACCTCAGCAGATCACTACTACACCGCACAGCCGTGTAATGCTGATTTAAAGTTCACCTGATGGTAAACGGACAAAAGCAGTACATGCAGGTATTTTCCATAAGTCTAAGTAAGCGAATCAAAGACAAACCCCTCTGGAGGTGCCAGTATTTACACCTGATCACCAGTGAGCCTAGGGGACAAGTTGGGACCAGATGCCTGGATGCATATCCAGGGCAGACTCACACAGTGAGGGTGCAGCCACCCTGTGTAGATCCTGCCCATGTTAACCCAGCTCGGTATCTGCCCGCAGGAATGGCCCGTTTCTTCCCAGCACGCAGTGCTGACGGCGCCCAGCTGCAGCTGCACCCCACTGACCTGTGTGTGTCCATTCACCAGCACTTCCTCTGCGAAGCGTACTTTCACGGGGTTTGTTTTCAGCCTTGCCCTCTTCTCTGCAGTAAGAAATGATGACTTAGGCCCGCCCTGAAAAAATAACAGCACTCAGTTGGCAGCTCAGTCAGTCTCATGAGAGGCAGAGGCCTACAGAACAGGCGGGGGTGCGATCACAGCCCGCGCTGACACTGGTCACACCACACTGCCTCGCACTTACAGGACCAGGTGCTGTTAGGAGTCTCTCACCCTCCAGGCTTGTCACAGGCCTTTTTGACCTATCTGGGCAGTTGCTACCCTCAGAGCCCAAACCCATCTGTCCAACAAGTGGACATAAATGCAACACATGCTGTACATACTCCTAATTTCACTGCATGTTAACACATTACCGTGCTTAGGCATCTCCCCAGCTCCTGCAATGAAGCCAGGATCCTGCAGAATGACTGTTAATCTGCCAACAGCTGGCTTGCAGCAGGGCTACAAGGTACCATAAACCAGCATGTGCAGAGTGCCGTGCAGTGATAGAACCCCTTGGCAGCATTTCACAGGAACACAGTTGTGTGTGCAGCACTTCCCAGCTCAGCTGGGGTATCTAGAGCAGAGTCTCATGTTGCAAATGTTTAAGAAAACTGCCAAAGGCTAAAAAGCCAACTTGACTTAATTGCACTGCTGTCACATAACCATGGTTTCACCCTGACAGGGGCCTACCAAGCTCACAAGACACCACATGAGCCTCGGAACGACTGAGTTCTTGTGCCCAGATGTCCTGCTCTTGTTAAGCACAGTACTCCCTAAGAAGAACAGAGGCACTATCCCTCAGTATCCTCACAAACGACTTTGAGGTAGAGCAATTCCTACATTCTTGCCAGAGACGCAGGTGCTTCCCAACCTGCCACAGCATCAGCTCGCCCCAAGGACATTTGGCAAGGACGGAGAAAGGGAGGCAGGCAGGAGTCTGTGCCCAGCTAGCCAGCCCTTCCAGAGTCTGCCGGGCTGTAGGGAGCACCACGCCCCGCAGCTGCCCTGAGAAGGGACAAGGCCTCCCACATCCCTCCTAGTGCTGCCAGGGCAGCCCCGGCAGAGGGTCTGGTGTCTGTCGATGGGAGGCGTTACCTCTCAGCTCTAAGCACAGCTGCCTTCAGAGTGGGGCAAGAGCCAACCCCAAACCCAAGATCAGCCTTGGCTGTATTTGGAGGTGTCCTTAAAGTGACCTGCAAAGGAAAAAACAAAAATGGGTTCGTGCCCCATTGGCTTCTCAACAATGCATGAAGGCCTGTGAAGGGTGTTCCAAATCCCATGAAGGGTTTGCCAAATCCTTTTTTTTCTGAAAAGCCATTGCATTTTCCCCCTTTTGGCAGGCATCCAGGTCTTCAGTAACTAACTCTCATCTCCAGAGCCAGATCAAGCACTGGCAAGACTGACAGCCAGTATACCAGGCAAGGGTGATCAGATTAAGAAAAGAGGGAAGCCACCGTTCAGTGGGTTTGCTTAAAGTTTTTCTGGTTATTTTGGCTTTGTGCACATCCATTGAATGCCAACATGGGTGGGAAACTTTGGACAGGAAAAATATATTTAAGAGATTTTCTCTTCAATGTACCTTCACTGAATGGCCAAAAAACCATCATGACCTTAAGCCTGACAGCTCCAGTAACTCTTCCGAAAGAATCACAATTCTTGTTTCTAAGAATAAATCAAAATTTAAAAACTCCAAACAAATGAAAAAGACTCCCAGAATGCCTTCCGGGGAGGGGTGGTGGGGAATTCATCTCAGGCCACTTTCATACATCACAAGAAGCCAAAAAGCACACAAACCCAATTTTGTCCTTGCTTTGCAGCTCAGCTTTTATACACATTGAAATACCCTGCACCCAGGGGAGCTGTGAGAGGTTGCCACTGATTCTCCACAAAACCTTCTCAAAGGACATGCGTGGAAGCAGAGGACCCTTGCAGCTCCCTCATGGCTTTGGTCGGGCCGTTGCGTCCTGCATGCCAGCCCAGCTGCCCCACCTTCCCTGCGGGCCACGCTGCCGGCCATGGCCACCTGGGGCAGTGCTGCTGGGAGTGCTGAGAGTGCTGAAGAAAGGCCATTTACCAATGTGCAGCGCAGGACAGTTAGGAGGAGCTCATCACCGGCCTCCCTGTAACAGAGACAGGCAGTTGGTCAGGGTCAGCAGCCACCTGCACCTTCCTCCCCAGCATCACGGCCATCAGGCCCTCCACCCTGGCAACCGAAGGCTCTCAGCTGGGCAGGGCGCAGCACACCAGGGCCCACCATGGTGCCGGAGAGCAAGGAAACCCCAATCTCCTGGGCCACTATGCCCTTCAACTGCAGGGCAGGCTTGTCCCTGTGGGGCTGGCCCCCTCCCAGCCCAGCACCCCAGGAAGCGGCGAGGTCTTCCCCTCGGCAGAGTCCAGCCCCACATGGCCATGCACCTCCGCAGCCCTTGGTGAGACCCAGTCCCTGCACCTCTCCTTTCAGCCCTCTGCCACCTCGTCCCCACCGGCCATGCAGGACCACACCTGATGATGTCAGCTGCTCGTTCGACAGACACATCATCCACCGCAGTTGAGTTTATCATGAGGAGCTGATCGCCCGGTTGCAGCTTCCCTTCGGCGGTGCTCCCTGTGGGTGACCGGCACTCTGTTAGTCACGACTGTGCCATGCCAGCAGACCTCCTCCCACCAGCAACGCTCACTGCAAGCTCCTCTTCCCACCCGGCACCCACTTGCCTCAGCAAGTGCCTCTGGATGTCAAAATAAAAAAGCACCAAAGGATGTTGGGCCCTGATACCAGCTGGTGTACCACCGCCCTTATCCATGCCACCTCATCCGGGCTGTCCCTTGGCCCCAGAGGCTGCCCCTGCCCTACAGAAAATCACTCTTGCGCAGGTCTTTTCCCTTGGTAGAGCCCACCACACTGTCCTCAGACAGAGCCTGCCCAGGGTGTGGCAGGAGAGCTCATAGGCTCCCAGTAAACCGCAGGAGGACTGGGGCAGCAGCACTGCCTTGCCCTTTGCCCACCCGCGAGCGCTTCCCCTCTGTGGGGTCTGCACCCTGGGCTGACCCTGACAGTCACCACCTGCGGCGCACAAGCCCAGGCTTGGCACTCCTGGCATGCCACCATCCAGACCAAGGTGCTGCCGCAGTCCATGGGAGATGTGGGCTGGATTCCGAGCTCGGTGACTCCCCTCTGCAACTTGGGAGAACACGGAGGAGGTCTCCTTAACCACACTATCTGCTGGGAGGATCCACAACAAGGGGAAAAGATGGTTTCTGAGCTTTGTTTTTCAGGAGAGCAGCAGCCACACGATCCAAGGGGCTAGGGAGCAGGTGGACCTCTGATCTGAGAAGGAGAAGCATGCTTGCACCCCCCAGCTCTACTACAGCCAGCCTGCTGGCTCAGGCACACTATGAATTTCTCTGACACAGAGGTGTGCCCACAAACCCACCTAGCACCCACCCCCTGTCCCTCAGGAAGACTCCGGCATCAGGTACCATACTTGAAAGGCAAAACACATAATTTGGAATGAAAAACAGGGCTTTTATCTGTGGCCTCCTACAGCAAAGGGCGGGACTTAAAAGGACGGATATCTTTGTGCCTCAGTTTTAATAAAATAATGATTCTTTCCGATTAGGAAAAAAGAAAAGACTAACAGAAAAACTCCTTCCCCACTTCACAGACCTTAAGTCTCTCAGCTAATTTGTTAGTTGGCCACTAACATTAAGGACAACAAAAAA
The DNA here is from genome assembly GCF_028500815.1 of Rissa tridactyla. Classification (NCBI taxonomy): domain Eukaryota; kingdom Metazoa; phylum Chordata; class Aves; order Charadriiformes; family Laridae; genus Rissa; species Rissa tridactyla. The sequence continues at coordinate 60,122 of NC_071497.1, read as the reverse complement.
AGCTTTTATAAATACATCAACAAAAAGAAAGCCAGGGAGAATCTCCATCCCTTACTGGATGCGGGGGGGGGGAGAAAGTTGCAACCAAGGACGAGGAGAAGGCTGAGATACTTAATGCCTTCTTTGCCTCCATCTTCAATAGTCAGACCAGCTATCCCCAGGGTGCTCAGCCTCCTGAGCTGGAAGATAAGGATGGAGGGCAGAACAACCCACCCATAATCCAGGAGGAAGTAGTCAATCTGCTTCTGCACCTAGATGCATATAAGTCTATGGGGCCGGATGGGATTCACGCAACAGCACTCAGGGAGCTGGCGGGAGAGCTCACCAAGCCTCTCTCCATCACTTATCAACTATCCTGGTCAGCAGCGCAGGTACGAGATGACTGGAGGGTGGCTAATGTGACGCCCATCTACAAGAAGGGTTGGAAGGAGGATCTGGGGAACTACAGGCCTGTCAGCCTGACTTTGGTACCAGGAAAAATCATGGAGAGGATCATCTTGAGTGAGCTCTCACCGCAAGTGCAGGGCAGCCAAGGGATCAGGGCCAGCCAGCATGGGTTTAGGAAAGGGAGGTCCTGCTGAACCAACCTGATCTCTTCCTATGACCATGTGACCCACCTTCTGGATGCGGGGAAGGCTGTGGACGTTGTCTATCTGGACTTTGGTAAGGCCTTTGACACCGTCCCCCAGCATTCTCCTGGAGAAGCTGGCGAATCATGGCATAGGCAAGTGTACCCTTCACTGGGTTAAAAACTGGCTAGATGGCTGTGCCCAGAGAGTTGGGATTAATGGGGTGAAATCCTCTCGGCGGCCAGTCACCAGTGGTGTCCCTCAGGGCTTAGTTTTGGGGCTGGTTTTGTTTAATATCTGTATCAATGATCTGGATGAGGGGATTGAGTGCACCCTCAGTCAGTTTGCAGATGACACCAAACCAGGTGGGAGTGTTGATCTGCTGGAGGGTAGGAAGGCTCTACAGAGGGACCTGGACAGGCTGGATCCATGGGCCAAGGCCAACCATATGAGGTTTAATAAGGCCACGTGCCGGGTCCTGCATTTCGGTCACAACAACCCCAAGCAACGCTACAGGCTTGGGGAAGAGTGGCTGGAAAGCTGCCCGGCAGAAAAGGACCTGGGGGTGCTGGTGGAGCCAGCTTAACATGAGCCAGCAGTGTGCCCGGGTGGCCAAGAAGGCCAACAGCATTCTGGCTTATATCAGGAATAGCGTGGCCAGCAGGAATAGGGAAGTGACGGTGCCTCTGTACTCGGCACTGGTGAGGCCTCACCTCGAGTGCTGTGTTCAGTTCTGGGCCCTGCTGTACAAGAGGGACATTGAGGTGCTGGAGCGTGTCCAGAGGAGAGCAACCAGGCTGGTGAGGGGTCTGGAGACCAGGGCATCTGAGGAGAGGTTGAGGGAGCTGGGCATGTTTAGCTTGGAGAAGAGGAGGCTGAGGGGAGACCTCATTGCCCTCTACAACTACCTGAAAGGAGGTTGTAGAGAGCTGGGTGTTGGCCTCTTCTCCCAAGTAAATAATGACAGGACCAGAGGAAATGGTCTGAAGTTGCAGCAGGGGAGGTTTAGATTAGAGATTAGGAAGAATTACTTTACTGAAAGAGTGGTCAGGCACTGGAACAGCCTGCCCAGGGAGGGGGTTGAGTCACCATCCCTAGAGGTGTTTAAGAAACGTCTAGATGTGGCACTTCAGGGCATGCTCTAGTGGCAGAGATTGTAGGTTGTTTGGTTGGACTCGATGATCTCAAAGGTCCTTTCCAACCATGAAGATTCTATGATTCTGTAATTTAACCACGTTTCACATGGGAAGGGGCATAAAGAGAAAATTTCCCTCGAAAGCACTGTAAAAGGCCAGAGACCATAGTTATGCTAAACAGCCCACAAGCATGAGCACTTGGACAGGCCGTTCTCCCAGGCAGATGGGGGATGCCACAGCCCATATGGGTGGCCAGAGGCAGAGCCCAGGCCAGACCTGCAGCCACCCTCCCCATAACACCTGCCTGCCCGGATCAGACACAGTCTTTCTCTGGCTGTCACACTCACACCGACAGGTAAAAAGCAGGTATTTTTGTGTACCCATTAAAAAAAAAAGGTAAATAAAAACCACATTCACAGTTTTTGATTCAGAACCCCCCAGGCCACCTTAAAAGCAGTTATATCCTCCCTTTTGTAACTGGAAGACTTGATCTGCTTGACTTGCCCAGAATTCCACCTCTAGGCTGCCTGTAACTAGCAGTGATCCTCTCTGTGTTACAGGGCTGTAAGCCCAGAGAGCATTTTCAACAACAGATCACTAGGGCCACTGCAGAATAAGAACTCTAGATTATATTCTTCATTTAAATTACAGATAAAACACCAGAAAGAACTTTGCTTTGAAGCAGCTTTTTGCATCCCTGATGGTCAGCTACGTCTGAGTGCAGGCGAAGGATTCGCCATGAAGCTGCCATTGGCTTAGATTTCTTCCATGCCATCAGAATCAGGCAGGTGTTCAAGCACTCTGCACGCCACAGGCACACAGGCTTTTGCCCTCAGTATTCAAGGATCACATGCCGACCAGAGGTACCTGAGAAACTCATCAATACCTGGCAAGAGTTTATCACTAGGGCCATCTGGGACAGTTCAGGCTTCTCACACCCGCGACTGTAGGGAGAAAGAACCAGTGCTTACCTGCAGTGACAGATGCAATCGTAAGAGGAAGAGTTGGACAAATCTCAAAGCCATAGTGATGGAGGACCAAATCTTTGTATACTGTGATGGTAAGTTTGACATGGCTGGCAGGCTGGCCACTGCCATCACTGGTGCTGTCTGTCATAGACACTCTGCCCCTGTGAGACAAGAAGCTGGTGATTAACTAGATATAGTTGGAAGATACTTTATCAAAGGGACATAGACTCACATACACACAGCCCCACTGTCAGTGGACTGCACCAGTATACAGAGAGGCCAGCTCTTCCCTGGGTACCCACGGGTGGCTCTGCACTGTGCTGGCCAGCAGTGATCCCCCAGGCTCCACAAAAAGCCACAGACATCAGATCAGTGGCACCAGCTGCCTGTAACAACTCCTTCAGCCACCCCACCCCAGTGGTCACATGGAGGGAGAACTCCAGGTGTGCCCTACAGCAAGCCCTGATCTCCACAATTCACAGCAACACCTTTACCCAGCAAGGCAGTGAGGGAATTTACAGCACTCTATTTCTGCCAGGATCCAGGCCAGATTTTGATTCACAGACTTTAGGAAAGTAAAGCAGCAGTGGGTCAGGATCCCTTGTAATGCAACCCAGTCTCGCCCTGAAAACACGGGCCAAGGGCAAGACACAAAGAGAACTAAAACCTCATCTTCAAGAAAAGCACATTTTGCATTGAGCAGTGTTGTATTTCTGCAGACGTGGCTCACAAAACCAGAATGGGTGAAAGCAGGAAGATCTGCCCCTGCAAACCAAAGGGGATTCTTAAAATCACTTTTGTTTTCTAGGGACTACTGTATGTATATTTCCCAAGAACAACTAAAACAATGAGTAAGATCTGCAACCTGTGACTGCTCCTGCTTGCTGGGAACAAGCTTGTGCTGCCTCTGATCAAAGCCGATCAACAGATATTCCTTTCACAAAAACCTTATTTACCTGGATGCACCATCCCGAGAGCGGTGAAGCCATTTGGCTACCATTTGCTCTATTCTACATGCTTTGCGTGTCTGGATTAAGTTAGTCTCCAAATCTTCCATTTACCTGAAAGTGGCAGAAATCACAGGAAAACAGAATGATAAAAGACTGAGGAAATCTAGACACTGTTCAGACTTACAAATAACAATTCACAACTCCTTTGTAATAAAGAGATCCAGTGGCACTTTGGGAAGACCATGTGCTTCGACAGAGGATGTTAATGTCTGTAACGCTTACTATGATTCTTCCTGCCCATCCAGTCTCCCCTGCCTGATGCTTTTGGTTAGTCTATGCTGGTGGTCATACTGCGTTAGCTTCTTACGGCAGCAAATGACACAGTAACCTCTGTATTCCTTTTTCATGGCTTCTGGATCCATTTATCTGTTTTCTCAACAAGAGAAAGCTGCCATACCAGTCATAGGAAAGCCCTTCTCTATTTTAGTCTGGGATCTCTGAACGGTAAGTTTGGTAACACCCACCTGTACATTGATCCAAACTATCATTGACTGTCATTTCAGGGAAAGGTATACAGTCTTCAGGGCTCAGAAGTGAGGTCTACAGCCAGCTCCTGGCTGCTTTAGGAAGGCAGAGAGCTGGTATATTCCCTCCCTGTGGCAGATTTCCTCTCGGATTAATACAGCTACAGAAATTCTAGAGAGCAGTAATGAAGAAAGAAACTGAGTGGCCAGTGCAAGCTGCTGCACGCTGTTGTTTGCACTAGCAGAAGCAGCCTCTAAACCAATGTCATAAGCCCAAATTTATGTCTGATAAAACTTGTCCAGTGTACTGACATCTACTAGACCTGGAGCTCTGCAAACATATGTGGGTCCAGAAACCAGTAAGATGAGTGGCTCATCCTCGATCTTCTATTTAAAAGCTCTAGTTCAACAATATGAAAATGGTAACTCACCAACCTGCTCCTTGTGCATGCACCCTCTGCTGTTGATAGGATGTTTTTAGTCCTACAGAACTGAAGAACTGTGGCGTTAGAAGGGTTTGGCTCAGATCTGGTTAATTCATTGTGACTTCAATTGCACCTAAAACCATTCCTTCTTCTGAAGATGCAAAGGCTAGGTCAGGTTCCAGACCCCAAAGTGAACCTGCCAGTCCGCGATTCCTCTGCCAAACCAGATCATTTACCACCTTAACATTGTGCCTTTCAAGATACAGAAAGCCTGTGGTCACATATAATTTTCATTACTCATTCAAACACTGGAAAGAACTGTGGGCTGCAAGTGAACCAAACACAAAATGAAACAGAGATATGTCTGCATCAACAAGAAGTCATGAAGAATATAAACTCTTCGTATTTCAGTAAGGAAACAGAATTATTATAGCCACCTTTCACACTGTGTCTTCCAGTCAGCTTGCAAGATTTGTATGTCCTGGGCTCCTCTCTCGTATCTTCTGCTCAAAGAGTAAGTTCTGCACATCGGGGACATTGTCTGTTATGCTGGGACAGCGAACAGGACAGAGGGATGCTGGTCCATAACAGGAGCTCTGCTGTAGCAGAAACAGTGGTAAGTTAACTTCAAAATAACAAGATATAAAAGAAATGGTTGGAAGCTGACAGAAATGAGGCACAAAACATTTTGTCTCAACACAAACTGGACCTCTTCCCCTCAGCATCCTCCCAACTCACAACATTCCCCTTAATTCATCTTTTCTAGCAAGGATGAGAGGACAGGACCAACATTTATTCATGTCTCTTGCCCTCCGAGGAAGCCATTCTGACCCATTTCACTACCTGCTTGTGTAGCAACGGACAGAAAAGAGGGCCACAAAATTCAACCCTAGAGGAACTCTTTCACTGAGTGTTCTCTTGGCTGCTCTTTCTTATCAACAGAATTCAAAACTGCTCCTTCATCCACACTGCTCCTATATCTGCCTCTGAGCAGCATCTCTGAAACAAAAATGACTACCCTTGCAATCAAGCGGTGTTTTCTGAAGGAAACTAGAGCTTGTAGGATGGGAAATCTGCTCCCTTTCCAGAGGATGACTGAGAAGTAACCGCAGAACAAGTAGAAGCATAGCAGTTCTGCACCCTGAAAGACACATATCAGACATGTCAAACCAAGGCCTATGCAGTCATGGTCTGTGCTTAGCATGTTCCCTTTCAGCCTCAGGATTTCACTGTTTCTGACAGTCAGCTCTGCAGACACTCTAATACTCACGCAACAGTGTGGCTGTAACCATCTTCTGACTGACTTAATCTCTCTTCTCAGTAGTATAAAGTGCTTTGGCTTTCCTACATCCCTTCAAATGCTCTCATTCCCCTCTGAGCCACGGGGAAAGTCCTGCTTGCGGCTGGTCCTTTCTCTGTTTGGAAGCCTAGAAGCCACCTGCTTCAGCTACTGATGAACTGAGATCAATTGTTCTCTGGTGCTTTCTCATTACTTCCATGTGCCTCATTACCACACTCTACCCATGCCCCATATTTTTTACTTCTTTTCAAAAAGGACAGCCTTTCCTTTCTATGCTTCTGCTCTTCTTCACAAAAGAGAGTTTCTGGAGAAAGTCTCTTAACCTGCAGGACAAGGAGGAAAAGCTTGAAGAACAAACATAAATGCTTAAAAAACCCAGATAGAATAGTAAAAGAGAAAAAAAACCCACATCGTCCCTTCAGTAAACCAGAATGTTTGACCCAAACAATAGGTATCTTAGAAGAGGCAGTTTGAGCAGACATTTCCCTATAATAGTGCAAAACACCAGGTAGCAGCCTTCTTTCTCATAGTGTCCCCAGGGCACACAGGCCCCTGCACATGTGCTGAGGGGGACAGGATTACCCAGCCTTTTGCACAGACCCATCACGCACGTGCAGTTGGCACTTCCTCCTTGCATCAAAGATGATGCAAGCTCTGACCTGAGTCCTTCTCCCACCTGCCCTTTTGCAACTATTTTTGAGCCAAGCCCTTGAGCACGTCACTAAGCAGCTTGAGTGGGCTAGGATCCTAATACACAAAGATCCTTAAACTCTGTCAGAGGAAACTAAGACTTGCCGGGTATTCGCACGGCTAACTGACCCATCCAGACAGCTATTGCTTGGTATCTCATAGGAAGCCTGGGTGGGCAATCCTGGCTCTTCAGGAACAACGCTGGCTTCAAAACAGGGCCTTGGCAAACCTCAGAGCATGCGTCCATGTGGCAGTGTGCTCTCCCCTTTTCCCCCTTTCCCCGCCCCAGCTCCTGCTCAAGCCATGGCCATCAGCAGGAGTTGTGATGAGTTGCACTTGAACTGTGGGAGATGGCTGGCAACATAACCAAAACACTGGAGCAGGAACCTGGGTATCTCGTTCCCATGTGAATATGACTGTAGGTCAATTCTCTTACTCCATAAACAGTGGACAGCCCAAGAGCCCTTTGAGCTCTCCTGCATGGCAGCGGCTGCACAACAGGATCTCCCTGTGAGTGGAGACGCTCGCTTAAGGTTCTTCTCCTCGAGGTTGAGAGATTCCTTGCCGCAACAGATTCTCGGTAGGTGACTAATAGCAAGCTAAACTTTGAAATCTTAGCTAAGTGATCTAAGGATTGATTGCGCATATATAATCCTTTAGACATAAACCGTTGACCAAGTCTGGGACTAGGACTGGATCCAGCTGCACCTACACTCCTCCCTGAGGAGTTTAGAAAGCAAGGGGGTCCTTTCTGAACCTCGTGACTCAACGGGAGGGTCTCCCTGACAGCTTGTCTGACCCTGGTCCCTATGCAGTAAATAATCAAGTGTGCCCTGGCATCGAATCTCGTAAACACTGTCGCATTCACCACTAACTTTGTTAAATCACTGTTTTATGTTAATAAATATTTCACTACTTCTCCCATACAAGTGAAGTTAATCACTCCGCCTGCGAAAGTCCACAGGGCAGGACAAAAGACAGCAGGGGCGGGAAGGACATTGTCTCCTGCATGGAGGACCACCGACACAAGGAGAACCACCAGCCTTCACTGCCTGTAGTCATGCAGCGCTGCCAGAGTAGCGAGAACACTGTGTCCCCATCAGCCTCTTCCACAGCCTCCCCTTCACCCACTGCAGTGGCACAGCAGGTGTGCATATTCCATCCCTGCTGCAAAGAGGGACAATACAGGTCTAATCTCACACCACTCGGTTCTTGTCTGCTCAAAGCAGAGCAGAAAGTTGGTGGCAGGCCGCTGCACAAGGAAAGGAAGCTGTGAAGAAATGTGTGCTGGCTGTGCAAAGAAGGCACTGAATGAAGGAGTATTCAGCCAGCTAGCCCAGATTTGACTGGCAGGAAAAAAAAACCAACCAAACCAACTTTCAAGGAAAATGCTTCAGTTATTCTCATGTCATTACATGGAAAGTATTAATTCATCAAACTGAAATTTGCTGATAAAAAAGCGTTCTACTGTTGTTTTTGAAATTACATCTTTGTTTTAAAGTGTTTGCTACCATCAAAATTTGCAGGAGCACTAGTGAGAATCAGCAGGTCTCCTCTGCTGACTGATGGCAGAGAACTGCATGAACGGGAGTAGTGACAATAAGCTGTCATAAACCAGCTCTGAGTGTGGTCCACCCATACGTCACTCATTTGGGCTTCGGGAAGCATGTTTCTAAGTACTCCTTGTAATGGATCCCAGTCAGTAGTGTGCAATCCCAAGGAAGGCAATAATAAAATTCAAATAGTGTGTAATGTGCCCTGTCCTCCCCCAGGCCCAAAGTGCAGTACAATAATGGGTACTGATAAAGCGCTGTGACACTATAGTGCTCCTCTGGGTCAACAGAGGTCTGCTGCCTGTGATTCACTTGCTCCCTGCCCATGCAGCAAGCCTTCAGTGTAGGACTACCGTGCATGTGGCACGCAGCCCTGCAAGGCTAAGAAGAGCATTATGGTTTGTGGGAACACAACCCTTACTCTTCTGCTGCATTTTTTCCCCATTGGCACCTTGCAAGAGCACACACTGCTGAGATGGCACGAAGCCAAAATCCAGACTTCCTTAGAGTAACCAGCAGAGAGAACAAGGATAACCTAGGTTAAATGACCTCTGGCTCTCTTCAGGATATTCAGCGTAGTGACTTTTCTTATACAGCTTTTTAATTCTGCCAGAGACGCCAGGCAGGCTACCTGAGAGCAACCAGAACAACAGGCAGCATGACGAGAAGCAAATGGGGGGAGATCATGGCCAGGTCTGGTTCCAACTGTCTGTGCTGAGCTCTGAGAGGTGGGACATTGTGAGAAAGATGACCTGTCTTCTGCCTTCTCCCACAGACACTGTCAGAGGCAGTCAAGCCACCTTTGAAAAAGAAAAATTCCTTTCTTCTGCTTTTAAGGGTTCCCTTGCACCTGTGCCTCCCTGCAAAGCTCCCAAAACCTCCTGTGGACATTAGTGACTCACTGGACTTGGCACGGCAGGGCAGGATACCTGTGTGCAGCAACACAGAAGGTGCACCACATAAAAAGATCTTTCTGCAAGACTCTATCTGCACATCAGTACTAACAACTCATTACAGCCCAGCTGCCCTCACTATACTGATGGCTGGAAGTTTCAGATTCAGTTTGATTCTTACAATGAGAGTGAAGTATCTGACCTTTACAGTGGTAACAAAAACACCCTTGATACATGATCCCAGGTGCATCCTCACAGGCAAATGGAAAGGAATTAAAGTTTTTTGTTTGTTTTAAATTTCCTGATGTTTGGGGCCTGATTTGTTCTAAATATTGGGAATCAGCAGCTATGACACAAATATTACTGTGAGAATATGTGTATTAATAGCTGATGCAGAACAACTACATTTTCATCTTTACAAAATACACTTTTCTACCTGAAAAGCAGATGATCAGCATTTCCTTTACCACTGTTACTGCCAGCCCTGCTGATGGTGGCAGCGGAAGATGAAACCAGACTAGGCAACAGGTCCCCGACTACTGTAACTTGCTCTCTGTGGCGTTTAAGGAGCACCTATCAGGAGCATGTGCAGCTGTGCAAAGATTAATGCAGTACTCCTGCCTCACATGTGAATTTACGAGGGGAATAAAGGGCCTTTAAGGCTTCTTCCACCTCCCATCTTCAAGTCAGCCCCCAAGCCACTCTGCAGTGATGCTTACTGCAAAGACAATCAGGAGAGCAGCCAGCTCAGACCTCTAAGCTCCAGCCAATCCTACACAGCATTCACAGGAAACCTTGCTGTCTGCAACAAGGTTGTCTGCTCATGGAGGACACAAACCCTGCCTCTGGCCACTCTAAAATGCCAGGGACCCCAACACTAGCAGCAACCTCCACAGCAACTGTGGGGGAGACCATTCCTTTTGCAGATGCGTCTACGAGTTCTAAACATCTGTCTCCTTTAACTGGAAAAGCCCTAGGGCTCACAGTCAAAATTTATGGTGTTGAAAATACAGGCAGTAAGACTGAATGGCAGTCAGTGCCATGGCCCAAAGCGTAAATAAATACAGTGCTTTATGCTGGTCCCCTCTGCTTTTTATCAAAACCAAATCTCTCTTTTCCTGCACAGTCAAAACCTATGCACTGGGTTACGTCTTTAAAAACCAGCCTGCTGTTCCTCGGGAGGGGCTCACAGGTCTAAAAGTAGCCTCATGTCCTCTTCCTGTTCCTTTATGGGGCTGATGAGTCTCCCAAAAGCAGCAAGATGGCTGGTACTAACACCATGCATTGCTGCTAATGCAGCCTCCGTGTCTTATCTCTCCTCTTATCCTTTGACAGATGGCTAGTTCCAGACCAGAGCTCTTGGGCTTCAAAGTAATCACAGTTATGTTGAATTGCAGCAGTTGCCCTGGAGAAAAAGCAGAGGTGTCTGTACCACGTGTGCAGTGCTAGGAGGATGCTGTGCACTACAGCCAGCTGTGAAAGCCACCTTCCAGGACAGGCTGCGAAAAATACACAACGGAGTTGAGCATTTCATCGTGTCTTCCTTCCCCTTTGCCTTTTCATGGCAGTGTAGAGGAATGTAAGTCCACAGTCCTGTCAGTATCCAAACTGTAGCTATGCTTGCCAAAAAGCTTCGAGGTGCTGCTGGAACCATACTCTGCCCTCCCTGACACAGAAACATTCACCAGAAAAAAAACAACATCAAAGCAGTCCTGTATCGTCCCACCAGTAGGCAGAAGGCAGTAACTTAAAGGAGGGGAGTGAATGGAGACAAGTCCACGCTCGGGTGGCAGGTGAACCCCATCCTTGCCTACCTCGCCTTCCCAGCTGCCTCTGTACAACAGGTAAGAGGCTCTGGATTTGGAAGGTCAGTTCACTGATAATGTGGATTATGGTGCATCTGCACCTGCTGGTCAAATGAAAGGGCAAGAAGGAAATGCACAGGCAGTGAAAGCAGGGACAGGTATCCTTGGAAGAACATAGGGATGCTGCCCAGTTGTGTAGGGATGGGGTCAGGAAGGCCAAGGCGCGGCTGTAGCTGAACATGGCAAGGGATGCAAAGAACAATAAGAAGGGCTTCTACAGGTATGGCAGCCAGAAAAGGAAGGTCAAAGAAAGTATACGGCCCCTGATGAACACGACTGGCAAACTGGTAACAACAGACAAGAAGGCTGAGGTACTTAACAACTTTTTGCCTCAGTCTTCATTGGTAACCTCTCTCCCCACATCTCTTGAGTGGATGGGCCACAAGACAGGGACTGGGGGAGCACTGTAAGAGAAGATCAGGTTCATGACCACCAGAGGAACCTGAACGTACAGAATTCTATGGGAGCTGACAAGATGCATCCCAGAGTACTGAGGAAACGGGCTGTGTAGTTGCCAAGCGACCCTCCATGATATTTGAAAAGTCATGGCTGCCAGGTGAAGTCCCAGTGACTGCAAAAAGGGACACATTGCCCTCATTTTTAAAAAGGGTAGAAAGAACCATCCTGGGAACTAGTGACCTGTCAGCCTCACCTCTATGCCTGGGAAGACCATGGAACAGATTCTCCTTGAAGCTATGTTAAGGCACAAGAAGTGATTTGAGAGAGCCAGCCTGGCTTCAAAAAGGGCAATTCTTGCCTGACCAACCTAGTGGCCTTCTACGATGGAATGACTGCATCAGTGGACAAGGGAAGAGCCACAGATGTCATCTATCTGGACTTCTATAAGGCCTTTGAGATGGTCCCCCACAACATCCTTCTCTCCAAATTAGAGAGGTATGGATTTGATGGGTGGACTGTTCAGTGGATCAGGAATTGGTTGGATGGTCACATCCGGAGGGTAGTGTTCAACAGCTCGATGTTCGTACGGAGATCAGTGACAAATGGTGTCCCTCAGGGGTCTGTACTGGGACCAGTACTGTTTAATATCTTAATCAATGACACAGACAGTGTGATTGAGTGCTCCCTCAGCAAGTTTGCAGATGACCTCAAGCTGAGTGGTGCAGTTGACATGCCTGAGGAACAGGATGCCATCCAGAGGGACCTGGACAGGCTTGAGAAGTGGGCCCATGTGAACCTCATGAGGTTCAACAAGGCCAAGTGCAAAGTACTGCACCTGAATTGGGGCAACCCCCGATATCAATACAGACTGGGGGATGAAGAGGTTGAGAGCAGCCCTGCTGAGAAGGACCTGGGGGTACTGGTGGGTGAAAAACTGGACATGAGCCGGCAATATGCGCTAGCAGCCCAGAAAGCCAATCACATCCAGGGCTGCATCCCCAACAGCATGGCCAGAAGGTCGAGAGAGGGGATTCTGCCCCTCTACTCTGCTCCGGTGAGACCCCCCTGCAGTGCTGCCTCCAGCTCTGAGGCCACCAACATCAGAAGGACATGGACCTGTTGGAGCAGGTCCAGAGGAGGCCACAAAAATGATCACAGGGATGGAACACTTCTCGTATGAGGACAGGCTGAGAAAGTTGGGGTTGTTCAGCCTGGAGGAGAGAAGGCTCCAGGGAGACCTTATTGTGACCTTTTACTATGTGAAAGGGGCTAATAAGAAAGATGGGGACTTTTTAGGGGGGTCTGTAGCAATAGGACAAGGGGTAATGGTTTTAAACTAAAAGAGGGTAGATTCAGACTAGATATCGGAAGAAATTTTTTACAATAAGGGTGGGGAAACGCTGGCACAGGTTGCCCAGAGAGGTGGTAGATGCGCCATCCCTGGAAACACTCCAGGCCAGGTTGCACAGGGCTTTGAACAACCTGATCTAGTTGGAGATGTCCATGCTTATGGCAGGAGGGGTTGCGGTAGATGACCTTTAAATATCCCTTCCAACCCAAACCATTCTATGATTTTACCTCCTGTGTAGCTGATGACACATCCTCACACTGTGCAGTTCAGAGCCAAAGCAGGGCTGGTCCCTGCCCAGGCTACCCCAATTTATCAGGCATGGTCTTCCCAGGAGACCAGTTATCTGCTGTGTGCTGCCCTCACAAGCTCTGAAAAGCAGAAACTGCAGCAGCAGAGTATCCTCTTTTGCCACATGGCCAATCTCCTTGGTTTCGACAACAGCAGAGAAGCCCTTCAGCTCATGCTCAGCCTCTCCACTGTCAGAAAGCCACTTTTTTTTCACCTGCTTCCAGAGCTTCCAGAGACAGCAAAAGAACGGTTTATCCCAGATTCTTGTTGAAGTCCTCCCTAACCAATGAACATCCCTGACTTGGGACAAAGCCCTTGTCTCCTGTGGGACAAGAGACCCAGTGTGTGGTCCCTCAGCCAAGGAAAGAGTCTTCACCCTCAACAGCAGAATTGGGTGTGGAGCTGCTTGGGTCAGGAAGATACAGGTTCAGAAGAATAGGCAGGTTCTCACACAGCACATCTCTGCTGACCAGCCAGGGGATCTGGGTCATGTAATGGGTCAGCTACAGGGTAGGGAGGTATTGATACAACTGGTGATGTCTGCTCCTCCAGCTGCTGCTTTTGTCCAAGTACCACCAGAGAGTAAGCATGTTCTTTGCTTTCTAGGCAGGCAGTAGAAAACTAAGCTCATTCTTGATGAACACAGTTCATTGTGAGCATGGGCTGCATCAGAAGACACTTTTGGCAGGACTAGGCATTTGTGCAGTAAAGCTTTTGAAGGTCAGGCAGCCCTGACAAGACACTGGGACAGAACAATAATTTACAGATTTTCTACACAGTAGATTGTAAAGATGTTGTCTGAGATATGGTCAAGGGAGATAACATTGCATTGCCATGCTTTCAGGGAGCAGGTAAGCCAAGTTCTGAATTGTCAGCTGTTGTCACCAACTATCTTAGGCAAAAGCACTGATCTGACTTAATTATTCATCAAGCCATCAGTGCATCTTGGGTTTTAAGCTTTTGTTTCTACAGAATGGAAGTACTTTGCACTTGCATGGCTCACCACAGCTCAAGCAACAAAGTGACAGCCACCACCGTGCCCACTCAACAGCCCGTCCTCGGAGCTAGGGCAGCTTCTGACGCAGGGAAAATGGACCACACTGTGTGAACTGGACAGAGTGCAGCAGTCTGAGGGAACATCATTTTTGATGCTTCCTGGAGCTACTTAAGTCAAAGTCCTTGACTTCACCCCTCTCACGATACTCTATATCATCCAGAGGAAAGTAGCACATCATGTGGTAAGAAAGCCATGAAGTGTTTCAGGAGGTGCAATCCATGTCATCATGTGCCTAAGCCGTAGTTCCCACAAAGTGCTGCCAAATCATAGCACTATTTCCTTCTCATCCAAAGTGGAAAAACCTTTGATGTTCAGCACTTCTTTGTAATATCAGGAAAGGAATTACCACCACTACCAGAAAAAATATTTTAAAAAGCACTGTTGTTTTTTATTGTTATTGGAAAGCCAAGTTTTCACCTACAAACAGCTGCTGCCAGTAAGGAAAAAAAAAAAACGAACCAACCCCAAAAAAACTTTACACCTGCCATAAGTCAAAAACAGTTAGCAGGAGGAATCTGAGCATTTGGCAACCCAGGGAAGACAGGAGATATTCTGCTTCAGACCGTGGTGCTGGTGAGCCCTGCCTCATGCAATTGCTGCACACAGATGAGGCTTCCCAGGAGCAGCCTGGACACCTCCAGGGACACCCCCTGCCTGTACTTGCACATTCCAACTGCTCGAGCCCTCTGACCTTCTACTTTCGCACAGCACTGGTCAGGTTTTACATGGACACACTCCAGCTCTGAAAAACCACAGTGTCTTCACAGGTGCATGTCACTTGGGAAAAAGCTTCTCAGAGCCAGATCCAGAGCCTTCAGGTGCTCTTCAGGGGAACCTGCTGTGCAGCAGATGCGCCCCTGGACCAGGATGGCCTGGGGTTGAGGTGCCTGTGGAGGAGAGGAACAGCATAAGACCCCATGCAACCTGCGGCACACAGTTGACTGGTGGAGGCACAGACTCATCACTGCTGGGACTTGGCGCCAGCACTGCTGGCAGAGTGGCTCCATGCCCAGCCCTGGAGCAGGGCCTTCTTGCAGCAGAACAACAGAGGAAGAGACACGTGGCTGCTGGCCAGTGGAAGGATGAACCTGAAGCTCCAAATGAGCTACACCCTCCACAGCAATCACCTAGCAGAGCCATCTTCCAAGAGGTCCAGAGGAACCCATCCTGTGGCATCTTTAAGCAAAAGCCAAGTAATACCTGGCCAGACCCAGGGAGCCAGGAGCACATCTTGTAGTTTGCCTGAGAATAGATACAAACATCAGAGCAGCAGGGTGACAGGCACTGCCAGATCACGTCTACTGCTGCCAGATACTCATGAAGGTAGTCCATTTGTCTCTTTTAGCTTGACCAGACATATTACTGGTGGCCAGAAGTCATTAGTGACCACGAGCACAAGTCAGCCATTCCCTGCTGCTCTCCCCAGCCCAGCTGCAGGGCAGTGCCAGCTGTTAGCTTGCTTTCTCAAGTCATTTGCAAGTCTGCCTGTACCATTACACCCTCACTGCGCTCCCAGTTCCTGCAGATATAAGGGTCTTCGCATTTGAATTAGTTTTAAAATATGAGGTTCTGGACATTGCATGCAATGACTTCAGGCACCAAATATTGGTTTTAGCAAAGGCCCTGCATCCTTGCCTGGCTGATACATTTATAGCAGAAGGGAAGAATTAAGAATAGCTTTGTGTACGGTCCATTACACACAAACTGAAGAAAATGATAACCAGACTGTTCAAGGTGGAAAGGAGAAAAATCAATACTTCCCCTCTTGAATAGCTTTCACTTCTAAAAATAGACTTGTGTGGAAGTGTGTGAAGACTTTCATCCCTTCAGCTCTACCTCTCTGGACAAGAACTGCCAGCACAGAAGGAATGTTCCCTTCTAATTTCCCAGCTTAGCTTTCCAAGAGTAATTTGTTTTCACGGTGATGAAAACAACTGCCTCTGATTGTGTAGTTGGATCCTCTTCCCCAGCCCCTGTATGCACAATACCATGAAATCAAAAAGCTTACCCCATTAGCAACACTACCATTTGCAATTTGTACAATGTGGGGGGGGGCGGTGGGGGTGGTGGCGCGAAGAGATTCCATGCAGAACTCCACGTATTGGTACTGATCTCCATGTCCTGGTGCAGACTTTGAAACAACAAACGTGCCTGTAAAGTTTGGCACTCTGGAGTATTTCCAGTGTCTTCCTGGAACTGTTCATACAGAAGAAAACCCACCTCAGCATAAGCAAGTTCAGGGCTGGCAACACAACAGGTTCCTCCTTACCTGTTAGTAAAGATGATCTTTTCATGTGCCTTTGATTTCACTGAGCATGAGGACTATATGCTGGGAAACAACTTCTGCATAGCCCTTTGGCAAATGCCAAGAAAGGATGAATAAAGAAAGGGAAAATATATGCACTTGAAAAATATCGATTCGCGAATTTCATGCTGCGTACAGAGCCATTTCACAAAAGCCTAAGAGCTTCTCTTCAGCTTTAAAAATGCCAGGCTCTTTACAAGCATTAGAGTCCAGATAATAGTATTAAACACACTGCTCTAGTTGCTAGCAGCTTGCTTAGCATAAATTTAGAGGGTAATTTACTAAAACTTTGAGGAGCAAAACCCAGGATAATTTAGATAGCGCTACACTTGGAAATGCGTGCCATATGCCTGCTACCAATGGCTAAATTAGAGAAGCAAAGGAGTCTCCACCACAGCCAGGTCCACACTTGGCTGCAAGCCCAGCTGCACCCAAATGCTGTCATTTCTGCTGCCAAGCCACTCTTTCCCATAGCAGTTTCAGCTGGTAGAGGACATGACTGAGACACTTTGGTGAAAAAGAACTTCACCTGCCATTTTCTGTAAGGCTTCACCGGTTTCTTTAAAGCCCCCTGTCCATCCAGAGCCCTCCTACCCCTCTACACTTATCTGAAAAAGACCTGTCTCCACATCACCATTTCTATTATCTGTTTAGTATCATGGGGCTGGGCAGAGGGCCAGCCTCTTCCTTTGAGTTGTGCTGGGTCCTTGCAGTCATTCCAGTGCTCCCTCACTTTTGACCTTCCCACCCAATTTGGTCCCAGAGCTTACTCATCAGCCTTACCAGAGCTGCACGGGTTGATTCACAAATGGAGGGATGAAGCAAGGGTTAGGTGCCTCACTAGCTGATGAATTTATGCAGGGAGAATGAAATGCTGCCTTGCAGACTTCCAGGTGTTATGTTTTTTTTTTTTCTTTTCGAGCTTGGATTTTTATCAGGTTTTATGATAGCCCTCTGAACAGTTATCTCTCTGCCTTGCTACAGAGAGAAACTGTTCCCACATGGGAGTGGGAACAGCATCACAGAACAGGATAGCACAGGAGAAATGGTTCACTGAGGGCTCCCTACATAACATGTCCTTTCCACTTCCAATTCTGCAGATTCTTCTGGGCCAGCAGGACCACTCCTCCAGGACAAGATCTGCATGACTAATGGGCTTCCTAACATTTCTTGTTTTATAGGCCCTTTAGACCATTAAGCCTTATCTCCCACTGTCCTGCAGAGTTCTGATCTCTGTGATTCAGCTGCCCCGCAGAGATCCTGCCTTTACCCACCGAGACCACTGCCCTTGGCGATGAAGAATCTCTCCACAGAGTGCTGCACCTGATGCTCGCATGTTAAAGCCACTCTGACTTCTGCTCCCTCAAGCTCAGGTGAAATTTCTCTCACAATATTTTCCCATTGCGGTTGAAAAGCCAAAATCATTGACTGTGAATTCCACAACAGAGAGGTGTTGAGGTTTTTTTTGTTTGCTTGTTTTGCTCGTTGGGGGGGCACGGGGGACAGGGCAGGGGAGCATATAGCTTCCTCCCATGAAAAAGAAAATTAGCTCACAGCACTTGATGCAAGATCAGGTCAGAAACCACTAAACACGTCACCTAAACTAAAAGAGAGGCACAAAATCCAAGATCATGAACACTTAATTCACACAGACCTACAGCAGAATCCGCTGTCCCCCCCCCCCCCCCGCAGCGAGGCAGGTATTTCTGGATAAAAAATACCAGCAGGACACTAGACCACACTGCAGAGCCGCCGGCTTTCTGCTAGACCCCTGGGTTAGTATGGCACAGCCTCTCCCACTGTACCCAGCTAAGCCCGTGCGGCAACACTCACTTCTCTGACGACAGCCAGTTTTGGGGCAGAAATCCCCGGCGCTGGCTGTAAACTCCAGTGGCAAAGCCATCTTCCACGTGGCTGTTGTGAAACGGCCGATATGGAGCGAAACCAGCAGTACTACTTACTACAACACCTCCTCTCAGCCGAAACCGCCGGTTTTGGATCGTCTCGGCGCGCTCCGCAGCTCCGCTGCCTACCGGGACCCCGCCCGCCGCGGGCTGCCCGGGCCGCCTCCACCCGCGACCGACGGTTCCGCAGCTCCGATGCTGCGGGGACAGAAGGGAACCCGCGTGCAGCCCGGCCACCGCTGTGGAGAAAAGCCTCCCAGCTACCTGCCGCCGGCAGCGGGGCCGGAGGGGGCGGGCGGGGTGGGGTCCCGGGGGAGGAGCCTCCCCGGGACTCCGCCCCCTCCCCGCCCTGCCCCGCCCTAGTTCATTCTAACCCCACCCTCTGGCTGGTCAGCATCGTCCTGCTTTCACCTGGGAGTTAATTTCCTTTCTAGTGATTGCCGCGAAAGGAATGTCAATAATGTATATTGCTTTAGTTGTTGCTAAGCGATGTTTATGTGTCTCAAGGACTCTTTTCAGCTTCCCATGGAAGCTGAGCAGGGAATACAGACAGAACAACAGAATGCCCAGTGGAATATTCCATGACATAAATAGCATGGTCAGTATATAAATGGGGTTAGTTGGGGGCAGGGAGGGGAATCCATAATCACTGCTGATGAAAGTACCAATTCACCAATTTACCAGCTGGTGAGAGTGATTTGTGTCTTGTATATTATTATTATTATTATTATTATTATTATTATTATTATTATTATTATTGCTGCTATTTTCCTCTTCTGATATTGTTCTATTAAACTATTTTTATCTCAACTCACAAGGGGTTTTTTCCCCCTTTCCTTTCTCCTCTTTTTGTCCCTCTTCTCTCCATCCTTCTTGGGGGAAGGGGAAGAACTGCACAAGTGGCTACATGGTCCTGGCTGCCAGACGTTAAACCACAACAAGCATAAAGGTCCCTTAGTGGGAAGTGTGTGTGTCAGTGTGTGTGCCTGTGTGCGTATGCCCACCCCTGGGTCCCAGTTTCCCCAGTTGCTGGCACCTACAAGCCCATACACGTCCCTGAGGCCGTGGCCCCACTCCAGTTGCTGGATCAGACCCTCCTTCACACACCAGCACCAACAAAAAGAGGTACAGAGCTGCCCAGGACTGCCCTGGTCCCCCCAGTAGGCAGCCCTTCCAGGCCTCACCCCTAAAGACCTACACCCCACGACTCCCTGGCCACATCACCTCTTTGCCACTCATCTGGCTGGATCATCATTAGCATTCACACACTCGCTTGCACACCACACCACCCCAGGTGCTGCACCACTGACACATGGGCCACTCTGACACACATGCACACACGAGATAGAGTCCCTCACCCAGGAAAACCGCTGGAAATGGAGTTGAATAAGGCACAGAACAGACTGCGCTGACCCAGTGCAGGGCATGGCCAGACAAGCATCCCAACCAGAAAAATGTTTATATGCTGCCGGCCCTTTTTCTCCCCTTATCCTTCTGTTTTCCCACGTTTATTCTCCACAGACCATGCTGACGCCTGTGTTTCCCCACATTTGGTTCCTCCCCTGGGCATCCTGTAATAAGCCTTGTGTAGTCCCGGAATGCTCTTCCCCTGCACCCACAGCGTGTCCCGTGTTGATAGCAGGGACCTCCCTCGGTCCCAAGAGTGCTCAGACTTTGACTCCTTTTGATAGGTTTCATGCCTGGACCATAGGGCTGAGCATTTCCTGGGACAGCCCTGGGGGGGTCCTGGACAGGATTTCCCTTCGTCAAATTCCCTAATCTGTGTTTTAAACTGCGTTTGTGCCCCAGTGCTCCTCTGGGCTTGTGGAGGTGGTCTTCTGATGGGCTGATGAGTCCTGCATGGGCCTGGGAACAGACACACAGGGTATTATTTTGGTTTCCCACCCTGCTGTTGCCTCTCTGTGCTCCTCTGTGGGTACGCAGAGCCGCTTTTATCACATAGCACAGTGTGCAGTGCTCTTGCTGCTGGTACTCTGGGCTTGGTGGTGCTAAGGACAAAGACAGTGGGTGCAAGGCTTCTTGGAGATTGCCTGGCACTGCGTGACATTCACTGCACAACTGGGGACACAGGAACCCACATCCACTGTGTCAGCTCTTCCTCTCCTTCTCTGACAACAGCCTTTGCTGTACAAATGCCCTGCTCTGTATTTGGACTCCTCTGTTACTCTCTGCATCTCTTTATTTAGCACAGGAAACAAAGACTCACCTACTGAAAGGTATTGATTTTTTCTGTTTTGTGCCTTTCTGGTTTTGCTCTTTCATACTCCCTAATTAGCCAGGGTATTTCTGCACTGCGGGTCCTTCTGCCTTTACCTTTGCTGTTCTTTCTGCTCCTTTTTCAGGAACTGCTCTTCTCACAAATCAGCTCACATGCAGAAACTATGGTTATTTTCTTTTTCTGATGATGTAAAAACCGAATTTTTCTGGCACCTTTCATGGTTAGTACTACTTTGTGTTCCCTGAACTTAACCAAAAATGAGGTTGGGGCCTGACATTTGTAATTAATATAACATTAAACAGTCCCAAGGAAAAGGTTTTTCATCAACTGCTGATTCATGCAGCTTTCCTGAACAATCTGCATCACATTTCCTTTCCTACCAGTGCCTCTGGATGGTGCTTTCAAAGCAATCCACGCAGGAAGCAGAAGCTTAATTAACAAAGAAATTAAGCAAAGTTCTCTTTCCTGGGGGTAAAAAGTGGTATCCAGTAACAAGAGAAATCAGAGCTTCATGCCAAGCTACCAAATGTATTAGATTTGTACCTGTGTGTGGTAGAACTGAGCATGTGGTTTTCTTCCCTCTGATTATTCTAAGTTTCAGAAGCCCAGGGAACACTTCTCCAGAAAGTTATGAGACATTTTGGCTCTAAATAGCATTCTTCATTGCTCATGTTTTGATTATGTTATAGCTGACCTATAAAAGCCTTCTGTCTGGGGAAACATTTCTAAACTATTTGGAAGCTCCCAATGCATTGCTGCTTGCCTGCCAATCTGTTTCTATAAAGAATGCAAGAATATCAAACCTGTGGGAGCTCATCCTAGTCTGAACCTGATGAACCCATCTCCTGCTAAACCTCTGAACCCATCTCCATGTCCTGTGATCCAGATAATTGTTTTGGAATTGCTGGGCATAAGGATCCAGAAAGCTGTGTCTGCTGAAGAAGAGTGACTAAAATTTCATGAAGGAGAAAAAAAACTTCACGTCTCACATATCTGAAAATTTGAATTTAGCAGATTAGTCAGCCCCTCTCTCAGAGTTCCTTAGTCTGGATGTGGCAGGGCTGCCCAGCCATGTTTGAGAGCCTGTGTGCTGCTGGTTTTTGGTTCCACAAGCTACGCAGGAACAGCTCAAGTTGCCTAACATTATGGCTGCCCTTCTGCAGGATAAAGCTGTAGACAAGGTAACCCTTTATCCTTCAGCACTCTCTGTGAGGTTCGCCATGCCATTCTGCTGCTGCTGCCCAGCCCAGTTGTTTATGGAGTTTGACCCATCAAAGGTCATTGAGCATTATATGAGTGACCCAAACTGCCTTAGAATCATTGAATGGCTTGGGTTGGAAGGGACCTTTAAAGGCCATCTAGTCCAACCACCCTGCAATGAGCAGGGACATCTTCAACTAGATCAGGTTGCTCAGAGCCCCATCCAACCTCACCCTGAATGTTTCCAGGGATGAGGCATCTCCCACCTCTCTGGGCAACCTGGGCCAGTGTCTCACCACCCTCATGTAAAAAATTTCTTCCTTATAGCTAGTCTGAATCTACCCTCTTGTAGTTAAAAACCATTAACCCTTGTCCTATTGCTACAGGCCCTCCTAAAACGTCCGCCCCCACCTTTCCTGTAGCCTCTTTACATACTGAAAGGCCAAAATAAAGTTTCCCTGGAGCCTTCTCTTCTCTCAGCCTGTCCTCAAAGCAGAGGTGCTCCAGCTCTCTGATCATTTTCGTGGCCTCCTCTGGACTCACTCCAACAGGTCCACACCCTTCCTATTTTGGGGGCCCCAGAGCTGGACCCCAGGTGGAGTGTCACCAGAGTGGAGTAGAGAGGCAGAATCCCCTCCCTTGATCAGCTGGCCATGCTGCTAGGGATGCAGCCCAGGATACCTTCTTAAAGTACAACATGGCATGTGTGACCAGAGGAAGACAGAGCAGCTCAGGAGACAAAAGAGGTGAGAAAGACGTGTTGCAGAAGTGGTTGCACTGGAGTCCCTTCAGAGAAATGGCACTTTTGAGGAGGACGTGTGTCCGTGCAAGACTTTCCGTGTCCACCAGCTCTCTCTCCCCAGTGGAAAGACCTGTCTGACAGGCCATGCTGTAGGTTGAGCCAGGGCATCCCTCTGAATGTCTCCTGCAGAGTGTCTGCCTCTGTGTTCTTAAGAAGGGCATGTCCTGACAGTTTATAGCTCATCCTGACGCTCTTGCTAATAGACAGCTTCTTAAGGGTGGACAGCAAACCAAACCAAGGGACAGTGCTGAGAAGCTCCAAAGCCTGCCATGCAGGCACCCCTCACCAAGGTGTTTTTAAGGAAACACTTTCAGATCTCTTAGGAGGGAATGGACAAATGAACCCATAAAGCAGAAAAGCTTAAATACATGAGACCCAAACTATACAGTCAATAATTTGCCCTTGAAACGTCCCACATCTTTGCCAATGTGTTTCAACAATAGAGAGTTCAAAGAGGAACCCACAATTTTTAGTCTGTGCTAGAAGGCAAAAAGGAGAGTGTGACAAGAGTAACACCTCTGTTAATTGTGCAAGTGACCAGAAAACATTTCTCTGAAAGTTCAAATTCACTCAAACTGTGCAGACAGGTAACATAATATTCTGCTACATGCTCTAATTCTACTTACAGTAGCAATTACTCCTTAAAGTGATACAGACAAATGATACAAATTATGTTACCTTTCTGGTTCCCTTCAGCATGAAGGTGCATTAAACCTTTTGAAGACATCAGAAATTGTGTTCAACCACCTGGTGCACAGGCAGAACATGCTGTGGTGACATGTCACAGTTTTGGGGGTTCACATTTCCTGTCAGCTCTGTCTCTCCCTGTGCCAGATCACAAGTAAATAGATGGCAAGTCTGAAATATTTGCCTTGAGGCTCTGGTGTTGCTTTTTAGCTTTTTTTTTTCATTTGCGGCTGAAGCTTTCAAGGTTTTCACCACCTGAGTGTACAAAGCAGCACTGGGGGTCGGGCAGCAGTTTGTGCAGCTCCATGGGTGGCAGACCCACTTGTTGGCAGGGCCACAGTCTGTTCCTCCCAAGGTTAAGAGGAAAAAGCAGGAGAGAAATCTTCCCTTGGAGTGCCAGGAATGGCAGGGTACCCTGAGCCCTTTGTGCTCCAGTCCCAGACCACACCAGAACAATAGGACTGGCTGAAGGGTGATAAAACAGATCTGGAGTCTTGGGGACAACCCTGGGATGCCTGAATTGGGAACTGATTATCTGGACTCACATGGTCTGACTAAGGCAGATTCCTGTATGACTGGTCAGATAACATTGCTTTCAGTATTGTCTCTCTCAGAGAAAAAAGATCACAGCTCAGGAATGCTAACTTTGGTGATGCAGTGCGTCTGCACACACAAGAGCTCCAAGCTGCAGGAGATCCCCAGTGACAGCCTCAGAGCCCCTGCCCAGATCCTCCCAGTCCCAGGGGAGCTCAGCCCCGTGGGCTGGGGGACACCTGCCCTCCCCCAAGCACCTCACAGACCCAAGGCTGACAGCCAGGGCTACGGGAGACGCTGTGGGTGCAGGGGAAGAGCATTCCGGGACTACACAAGGCTTATTACAGGATGCCCAGGGGAGGAACCAAATGTGGGGAAACACAGGCATCAGCATGGTCTGTGGAGAATAAACGTGGGAAAACAGAAGGATAAGGGGAGAAAAAGGGCCGGCAGCATATAAACATTTTTCTGGTTGGGATGCTTGTCTGGCCATGCCCTGCACTGGGTCAGCGCAGTCTGTTCTGTGCCTTATTCAACTCCATTTCCAGCGGTTTTCCTGAGGGACTCTCTACAGTGTGCGTCTGTTTTCATGGTGGTCTCAAGCTGGAAAGGGGAACAGGTTTAGGCTACTTGTGCTGTCTGCATTTGAGTGAGTGCTCAGGGTGTCTGTCTGCATTGGTGTGTGTGGCCAGCCGTGTATATATGTGTATGTGTGTACTGTAAGGGTGTGCATGTGTGTGCATGTTCTTTCTCCTCATACCTGCCCATCCTCACTCCTGGCTGGGCCCAGATGCAGCAGCCTCACCTCTCCTGGGCTGATGCATCCAGCCTCCCCTGGCGGGAAGCAGTCAGAGATTATTTCCTCGCCAAGGAGCCAGTTCCAGCAATCTGGCAGAAGCAGAGAGGGGAGGGTGGAGCATCCCCACTAGCCCCCTCCATGCTGCAGCTTGGTGCTGCTGTGCTGGTCTCGTTCCAGCTCTGGAGAGCAACCATCACAGGAACAACTTCAGGCTTTCACAAAGGAGCCAGAGGCAGCCGCAGTATTGCATATGGAGGTGACAGGAGAAGCAGAAGAACGCCTTGTTGGAGGTGTGCTTCCTCTGGGAGAAGCAAACTCAGCTCTGCTGCCTGAGCACTAACCAATGCAGGCAGTGATGAAAGGGGTGGACTAAAGCCACATTGTCACACACTGAGCTGCCATCACTGGGACAGGGCTGGCAAGCTGCTGGCTTAGGGATGCATAGTGGGATGGTGACCTCTGATGGTAAAGGAAAGCCTATCACATAAAACCAGCCCATGGTTTTCTGTGTCACGGTCTGGCCCCTGACGTACCAAGCCCCACGTGTCCAGAGGTGTGGGGAGCCTTGCAAGGGTCCTAGGGCAGAGGCCAGACCAGTGCTCTGAGTGAGCACTGTCCTGCTTCTCTGCCTGCTACACATCAGGGACTGTCCTCCTGCCCGAGGTCCCCAACAAGCAGATGTAGCTGGTGGGGTTCCTAGGGAGATACAACCCACAGCAAAGGTGATCGGGGAGCTGGGAAGAACACGATACTGCTGTGAAAGGAGGAGGCTTCCAGCCCAAGGTGCCCAAAGGAGTCAGCCATGCATATGGGTGGCACTGTCTCTTCACACTGCGTCTCTCTGGGCCACACTGTGCCTTTTCACTACACCTACAGCAATGCAGAGGTGAGGTGAGGGTGTGACTCTTCCTGCCCTGAAGTTGTTCTGCTGTGTTTTAACAGCACTATGTGGATTTACATTGCTGGAGTGTCTGCTCTGGTGTGGTCTTGCCCCTTTTTATCACCCAGTTTACATATCCCCAGGATACTCCATAGGCCTGAACACTGCCTTATTTCTTGTTACTTACTATGCAGAAAAATAACATCTCTCTCACAGTTCTAGTGTCAGCTAACGATGTCACTCGTCCCAGCAGTACTATTGCTGAATGTACCCCTGCACGAGAATCTACAGTCTCCTACCTTGTTCCTAGAAGAGATCAGATGTATTTTTAAAAATCTTTCTCTGCTTAAGCTCCTTGCCATTTCACTTCCCCTTTGGATTAGCCATCCAGTTGATGGCTCTGCTAAGCACAGTATTAGAAGGAGTAGATTCAGTTTCCATTTTGGAGTCTGTCATTTAATGAAGTTAGCTGTGCCAGAGAGTCTTCCCCCTTGTACAGACACCAAGAGTCCTGCTGGAAAGGTGATTGGCACTGCTGACTTCCCTGGCCCTAAGTAGCTGTCATTAGCTGCAATCCATGCCAGGGCTTTTGCCTGGAATTATTTGAAAGGAAAAGACTTCAGACTTTGTGGAGTCAAAGGCAGAGCTCTAATCGTGTATAGTAAGGTGCCTATCTTGCAGACTTTTTCTATCCAGTGAGATGGGCATGATGTTACCTGCCTCAGAACTGAGGACAGGGGATAAACCGATGGAAGACCATGCCATCTCTGGGTGTCTGTTACAGTAGCCCTGGACAGTGTGAGTACTGAGTATGCAATGATCACTGATCTTGCTGTACAGCTGCCCCAGACACCGTGTACAACAGCTGCATTTAGCTGTGCACTATTTGAGAAGACAAACTTGCTGGAAACTTGCAGAATCCTTATAACAGTCCTTGTCTTCTTTCTTGACCTTCACACCACAGGCTGCAGATCCAGGCTGGAAAGTGCAGGAAATAAAGAGGAAAGCTGTTCACTAGTGACTGTCCCAAAAGAAAACAGCCTGCTGACTGATATGGCAGACCAAGCTTCACAGGCAATACTGCCAGGGCAGTCCTGCTTGCGACAGTCTGCCAGAGCATCCTCCTGAGGGAGAGCTGCCTTGCATTAAATGAGCCATCCTAACTCAGACACTCCTTGCCTGGTTAAGCCTGGGTTAGACACCTCTGTCTTCTCATGTGCCTGTGCAGCACTGCCTGCAGTAGGGGTATCAGTCCTAGACTCAACATACGTGTGGTCTTTAGCCACATCTGTTTTTAGACCAGATGAACTGAAAGCAGTGAGTATGGGCCATGCAGACTATTTGTGAACCCCTGCACCAGGAGAGACGGCATCGCCCTCTACACCAGGCCTGAGGCGCTGGGAGGCATCAGTGGGGTGGGTGGGAACTGTCCCTTCAGCTTGAATTGGCAGTCACTTTAATTTGCTTGTTGGGCTGGTTTGATGAAGGCCAGAAAAATGTATCTTTGCACAGTCTGACTGACTCTGTGGAGCCCATAGAGAGAGAGTACAGAATGGCAAGCTGAAATTTATTGGCCAGACAAAGAGAAGGTCTTTTTGTTTACACAAAGGCAAATGCTGCCATTAGTGTATGTATCAATATTGATTCTTTTGATGGGGTGAAAGGGTCAACATGGCAGGTAGCACCAAGGCTCCAGCACTATCTACTTTGCCTACCCCTAGTGCTTCTGCAAGGCTTCCCCTGGGCCGCTAAAATGCCTTCAATATGCATCAGTGATAAACATCCTGATCTAACTCCAGAAGTGGAGGTTTCAGGCACTTCTTTGAATCTTACTGTTGAATGCTCAAGGGGCCAAGGCAGGCTAATACTTTTTTGCCTAAGGGAAAGGCATGCTGTCCTTTCAGCTGGCCAATTAGCCACCTCCAGGAGGTGGGAGCAGCCTGGAGAAACAGCCCAGAACAGTGTATGGAGGGCCACTTCACAAAACATCTTCATCGAGGAGGATCAAGTCATCTTGGTGAGTTCCCTTCCCCTACAAACCTGCCTGAGGTCTCAAAAAGCGTGATCAGGGCAGATTTCATTTCCGAGCACTATTTCTTGCCTGCCCTGTTGAGGAGTATTAGTTGTTTAGCATAAATAGTACTAGTGAATAAATTACTTAGGATTATAGTATGGTGTGATTTGTGCTGTTTGCCTAGCTTTACTTAGCATTCAGATAGATTTGCTGAAGCCTTTAAGCCTTGATAGAGTTGTTTTTCTTAGTAATTTTCATAGCAGTGCTGTGTTTAGTCTTTTAGTACGGGAAAGCATTTTGATATCACACTGATGTTTTTGTGGTGTTTTTCCCAAGTCTGGGACTCTTCAGTTCTCCATGCCAGTGAGTGCACATGTACAAGGAGTGTAAACCAGAAGACAAGGGGGCTCCAACCCTTGTCTGAAAACTGCAAATGAACAAAATAAGAGCCTGCCTGCCTGGACACAGAAAAAGAATCCAATTAGATTTTAGAAGATCCCAGACAAAAAATCACCATTGGACTAACAGACATGTGGACAGCTCGTGAAGGTCGCATGAGGGGCAGGTGTGTGGATCACAGGGGTATAATTGCCCAGGGTTTCTTTGTTCAGGGTCCCTCTCTTTGGAGGTATCCATTTCAGGCTGTTCTTGCTGCTGTACCTTCCAATTAAATTAATTATTTTATGAAATCCAACGCCTGAGACTCTGCTGCAGGAAACCGAGGGTCAAACCTAAAGGAGGAAGCACGGCCTGGAGTTAGTGTGTGTGATACCATGAATGGTGTGTGAATGCTCCTGTGGATGTGGGAGAGCAGCAGTTCCTCCCTTAACACGCCCTCTGCACTAGCTGTGTCTTAGCCCTTACATGCAGCCCTTCGTGGGAGGGGGAGAACCCCTGGGGCAAGAAGTCCAAGTTTTCACTAGCGAGTCCTAGCTCAGGTCCCTGGGCAGCCCTGCCCAGCCAGCCCCTCCTCCCTGTATTTCCACCCAGCACGCACCCCTGGAGTCTCTGTTCCTTGGCCCATATAGCTTCTTTGCACTTAGATCCTGCAGTTTTACAGATAGTTTCTGCCCACCCACAGCAATGGCAAGAAGAAGCCAGACAGAAAGCTCCTCACTCAAGGACAAACAAGTCATCCGAATCACAGTCACGAGGGAATGTTGCTTTGTTCTGGGTGCACGGGGTGCCTGGACCTGGGCCTGCTTCAGGTTGATTTTGCCATTGGGATAATGAGGCAGCCAGACTATGCCTGTCCTTGGAATATGAAATGCACTTTGGCTTATGTGGACCTTAACTGGTTGACATGTGAAGTGAACTTGTTTCCTTGCTAAGTTGATACGTAAACAAATGCAAATCCATATTCTGTGTCACCTTGTCAGTCTTTTCCTCAGCAAGGCTATAAAAAGCTGAACCTGTTTTTAAACAATGTTAGGAAGTGATAGGTAGCCACCAAAGCTGTCACACCTAGAAGACACATCTACATGGTAATTCCAGAACGTTCAATCCATTTGCCTGGGTCTTCTCAAGTCTGCTAGGAAAGCAATGTGCCTTCCCCTTCATCCTTCTGACCAGGACAGTAGGTGTGACATGCAAGCTATGGCCAAAACAACAGGTTTGGTTTAAGATTCTGCTCTAGCAATGGTGATCATACACAGGGCTGCTTGGCTGCTTCCTCCATGCAGCACTGGTCACAACATTTGCGTACCTTGGTACTCCCTTTTCCTGTTTCTTCACCCCACTTTTCACAATCCTTGTACTTCCTTGTCTGTCCCAGTCTCCTCCCAAAGGAACAGCTGGCTTCTAACTAATTTTTCGCCATTGGTATTGGGGAATGGTGGGTGTAAACACTTGTGTCCAGCTTGGTATTTCTGATACTGTTACCTAGGTAATCTTGGCATTATGTGCTATTACTGACACAGTTACTGAGGAACTGCTGGCCTTGCCCCCGAAGGACCCCAGTGCTTCTCTCTGGTTATTTGTAGAATTTGGCCTTTCCCCACATCACTGCTCCATAACCACTTGGGAGGTCCAGCTATCCCTTGTGGCATTATCTGCAACTTTTGTCAGCTTTTCACAGTTATCTGCTGTATATGGCCGTTTCACATACGATGTCATGCAGTCGTCCGTGTTCTGTTCAGAACTGTTCTGTTCTGTTAACCTCAAGCCAATGCCCAGTCAGCGACCAGTAATCTGACTGTAGCCCCAGGAAATGAAAAGTAAAATTCTCATGCAATTACTGGACTGCGTAAAACTAAGGACATGGTATGGGCTGTCAAAACCGCGCAGTTTGGATGTTTGAGGGAATTCTGGAAAATTGCCAAAAACATTTCAAGGACAGCCCAGGAAGTTGTTCCTATTGCTGTCAAAACCTAAAGTCAATGCAACCTGTTCCTTGCCAGGCACTCCACAGCTGAAACCTCCTGCCTATCCAATGTGGATGTCTCCCAAAGGAAATGTTTCTCATCCCCCCATCTCACAAAAGGACAAGGAAAATGGTGTGCCTCCAGGGAAACAACTTGTGGCAACAACCTTCCAGTCAACGTCTTGGCAGAGTCCTCACTCACATTGCTCTTTACATCATTTTCTTGTCTTCTCCTTGCTCGAATGTCTTTTCAATACTGTGTCATATTTGATTCATATTTGCCCAAATTCCTTCAGCTGCTCCAGAGCAATGCTTGGGAAAAGAGCATCACTTCTGCTTTTCAAATACAAACTAAAACTGAGAGGACCAAGAGTCTTGAAATGTAAGATGCGATTCCTTGCTTTTCTGCCAAGATGGGCTTAGGACCTGCCAATCTGTTTCTGCTATCAAAGACCAGAAAAACCCTGACTAAATCAACAAGATTTCCTGGAAGACAGCAGAATGAAGCTAGTTTATGTCAGCTGCAGATCTGGGCAGCTCAGTTTTCTTTTCCTCTAGGGACTTGCTGTTGTCTTGGTTTGAGGTAAAACAGAACCAACTTTCTGTTCAGTAATTTTACTTCTTAGCTAGGCCTCTTCTAACTCTCTGAAATGAACAACATATTGTGCCAAAAACTGTTCGTTCTCAGAGTGGTAAGACAAATGTTTACAGTTAGTGACAAGGAATGGTATGGTATGCAGAGAGAATCTTGCTTATACTTATTGCTAGAACAACCAAGGTCAGCTAACTTCTTTATTTGCCCCGTTGGAGGGTCAGAAATGGAAAAGCTTAGAGGGGTCCCACTTGCAGGGAGGAGCGGACAGGACAGGTGACCCAAAATTGACCAACAGGGGGATTCCATCCCATCCGCCTCATGCTCAGTGTAAAAGCTGAGGGATCAAAGGGTCAACTCTTTTTCTTCAATGGCTGATGTCCGAGGAGGACCCTGTCTGTTCATCTGCCTTTGACCCTGATCCATGCATTCCTGACTCCAGTTCCGGAATCCAGATCCCACTCGTTGCTGCGTCCAGTCTGGGAATTTCCCTGGTGCCTGCTGGTGATGTCATCCTGGGAGCTTGATACAGTTTTGTATATATATTGTATCTATTTCATTATTTCCATTTTATTTTATTTCATTAAAGCAGTTTAGTTCCTTCTAAACTTGTAAATCTCTTTATCTCTCCTCTTCCTCTCCATGTGTGAGAGGTGGGGGAAGAGCATCTGTAGCTAGCCATTGGACAATTGGCCAAAACCACGACAGCCATAAAGCTGTCTACAAGGGCAGTCTTACAACTTCTGTGGCCAGAAGAGTTTGCCCCGGGGATTGGGACTGAATATCCTGCAAATGTGCTAGGAGGAGGGTGGTTTGGGAAAACCCCTCCTTGGCGATCCTTTGCAAAGTCAAGGAGGGCCTTGAGATAGCACAGAAAGGCAGGAAAGCTCCTCCAGCCAGTGGGAGATGCAATTAGTGCCGTTAATCACTGGCACAATGAAAACAGCTGCTCTGTAATTGGCTTTGCCTCAGGTCATAGGCAGCTTAGCTGAGAGAAATCTGTTTTTTTTAATTACCTGCCAACTGTGCATTGCCTCATCCCAGGGAGCATAGCCAGAGCATGGTGGGCTGTAGAACCCAGATGTCTTGTGTGGGTGGTGGGGAGAGCCACCAGACGCTGCCTGCTTGCTTGATCCTCTCCAGGCATCACTAGCGCATGTGTCCATCTCTGACAGTATTCCTGATATTTGAGGAGGGCTCCTGAAAACATTGCCAGCTGCCTGCCACAGGCAAGAGCTGTAGGGCTTGGCTGGCCAAAGCCAATGTGGTGCAGACAGAGCTCAAGAGTGAGGACTGAGGGCTGCGTACACAGTTCTCTGGGTGAGCCACGTCTCAGGCCTGAATCAGCTCCTATCCCTAAAAATGGGCACAATTCAAGCCAGCATTCACAGTCATCCATTATCCTGCATCATCCACAGCCCAACTTCCCAGCTTTTGCAGGAGGGGGCTTTGTGGTTGGCAAGAGGCCTCTCCGAAGCCTACATCCCTGGCCCTTGTAGCCTCTTTGAACCTGTTAAATATTACTGGCCTCCGATGGTCTCCCTGGACTTGTTTGGGAACTGGGGTTGCCTTTGTGCAAGCTCCTGGGCCCCAGGTCGGTTCCGGGTCTGTGCTTTCGGGCAGGTGCCACCGCGGCCGGCACCCTTCCGCAGAGGCGGGCCGCGAACCGGCGGAAACACCACAGCCCTCCCGGGCCGGGCTGGAGGCTGTCCAGTCCCGCTGCCGCCGAGAGGCTCCGCCCCCGCAAGGTTCCACCGTCCTGCTAGGCTCCGCGGACACTGGCGCCCTACTGCGGCCGCCCCTCCTTGCGCATGCGCTGCCGTCCACACAGCCCGCCCCCATCACGTGATCCGGCCTCCCCCACGGCGGTAGCGTGTGTCCTTCCTCGCCCGCCGTAGCCGCCGGCGCGCACAGGGCCCCCGGCATGTTCCGCATCGAGGGGCTAGGGCCCAAGATGGACCCGGAGGAGCTGAAGCGGAAGATGCGCCGCGACGTCCTCACCTCTGTCCGCAACTTCCTCATCTACGTCGCGCTGCTGCGGATCAGTGAGTGCGCGGGGTGGCGGGGGGCGGCCGGGGCCTGCGCCCCCGCGGCGGACTGGGAGGGATCGGGGTGGCCTAGCCGCCTGTTCACGGCCCGTGACTGGAGGAGGCGGCGCCGGAGAGCCCGCGGGGAGCCGCGTCCCGCTGGCCGGCCACGTCCCTGGGGAGCGGGACAGGCCCAGCGCCTTCCCTGCGGCGCCTGGGGCGCTAAGGTTGGGCGAGCAGCGGTGCTGGTTCTCTTCTAGGTTATGAAAGAACATGGGCGCGCAGGCTGTCTTGCGGGCGGTTCCTTAATGTGTTGCATCAGAGCCTTTCAGCTTTCCTTTCAAGGTGCCCTTCTGCTCAGCAAACAAAAAGTCACGTTTGGGTGTTTCCCCCCGCGCCCCCCCTGTGCCTAGAAGCGTCGAGAGCACTGAACTGCAGCAGAAGCAGGCATACCCGATTCCCCTCGTGAATCATGCTGCCTCACCTGTTAAAGCAATCATGCAGGGAGAGAAGGGACCATGTGGGAGGCAGACAGTGGAATCTCAGACAGAGTTTGAATGTGTTCTATGCCGCACAAATGTGCTGTAGTTTAACCACAGACTTACTGCAGACTTTTTGTTGTCTTCAGCTGTGTTAAGTTCATGCTGCTTTATTTTCTCTTTTCAGCTCCTTTCATCCTGAAGAAGTTGGACAGTATATGAACACTTAAGAAAACTCAATATATGAAAACATAAAATGGACTGTAGCAGCTCTCCCCTGTTTTTCAATTAAACATTGTGCCAGAAGCAGACATCTGATACTAAATGGTTCTAAAAAGTTTCATTTAAGTATATCTGACCTGAGAATGATAGTGTAATTGGGAGTATGGGGAAGATGTCTGTTGTCCCTGCAGGTGAATTCTGATCACAGAATACTCCCTAGTGTCATCAAGCAATGACTTGTGATGGAACATTTCTTGCACTGTTTAGAAAAAAGTACATCTCCATTTTGTTCAAAGTGTTAAGTGCTAGCAAGTTGCTTTGTTATGCAGCTGCCTCTAAGCTGCCACATGCTATGGCTATGAACCTTCCTGAACCTCTCTGTGTGAAAAATGAAGTTTTTAATGAATCCAGTTCACAAACAGTTTGATTTTAAATAAATGGCAGTTGTGTCAGTTAACTCTGGTAGTGATTTATTTTTAATAATCATCACTTACAACTAGAGGTCATGTGGTATTATTTCCCTGGCTCTTGGTTTAAGCTTGCTCTCTCCTCACCTTTAAAATCAATTTGTACTGAGGAAAAGCAAAGGAGCGTGAAAAAAACAAGGCAATTCTGTGTTTTTCAGGTTGCTAAATGTGTAGCAACTCAGCTGTAAAACATGAACATGAACAGAGGAAGAGAAGGGGGAAGGGTGGCTCAGCTTTATCCAGCAGGCCTGTGCCAGTTTCTACTTCAGTTAGAACTTCCTGGATCTTGAATTTACGCACAGTAAAGCAAAAGCAATGCCATATTTCTTCTGTGAGCTAGTAACTGAGTTTTAGTCACAGCAGACTTTTTACAGTGCCTGTTACTGCCTCGTGCCAGTACTTGTACTGTTTTGTCATGTCTTGAATTGAGCTCTTTTTACCATGACAAAATGCTGCGTTTGTCATTTTGGGCTGGACTGGCCAATGACAAGACAACAGATGCTGTCCCCCACCTCTCACTCTAAGGAGAGGAAGAAGAGAGAGATATTTGTGAGTTTAGAAAAAACTAAACTACTTTAATGAAAAATTAATAAAATTAAAAAAAAAAGGAAATAATGAAATAGATAAAATACATACAGATATACACAAAACCGTATCAAGCTCCCAGAGAGATGTCACTGGCAGGCACTCTGAAAGTTCCAGACTGGACTCAGTGACAAATGGGGACTGGAACACACTGACCAGGATCAAAACGCAGATGCGCTGACGAAGTCCTCAGACGTCAGTCCCTGAAGAAAGAGCCACTGAGGAGTCATTGGAGAGGAGCCAACCTGATCCCTCAGCGTTTACACTGAGCATGGCAGGTGGAACACCCCATTGGTCAGTTTGGGTCACCTGACCTGTCCACGGGTGTGACCCTTCCGGGGGTAAACAAGGAAGTCAGCCGACCCTGGTTGCCACGGCAACAAGCGGAGCAAGAGCCCCTCACTGGACAGACAGTCGTCTCTGCTTCACGCCAAACAGGACAGTGTTCCAGTAATTCGGAGCGTTACTTTATGCAGAGGCCGCCTGCAATATTGTTACCTTGTACTGATTACGCTGATGTCAAAGTAGGCAATATTTCATTAGAGAAGTAGCTTGGTTTGTGAAGAGGGTTGTGATTGTTTTCTCTGAAAGGGATTCTGTAAGCTAAATGCTTCTAATGTAGGCTGAAGGGGATCCCTGCTATTATGGGGCCCGTGGGCTGATTTTCTAAAGTGATGTGTATTACACTTCTTCATGAGTATCTGCCCATTCCCAGGTACCACACTTCTGTAGCAGATTGCATAAAGTTCAGGCAGTTATGCTGAATTGTGGATATGAGCCTTTCAGAGTCCTGAAGTTCCTAGGACTTGTCAAAACTTCTTAGCAAAAGGTGAACTTAACTTGGATATTTTGCTGCAGAGGGAATATACCATCTGCCACCTTGCCAAGTTACACCTAAAAATTGAACCTTCTGGCTAGATCCCTGTCATTTAGCCTCAGGGATGGTATTCCCCTTACTTTCCAGGTGGGCTAGGATGCCCTACCACACATTCTTTGGACCCTCTTGGGAGAATCTCCTGCAATCAATCCCCTCTATACATTAATATATTATCACTCCTTGTTCCTGTGGGACTTTTTCTTAAATCCTCCCCTAAACCTGATGTGACAATGTAGGGCTATGTTTGAATCCATGGTGTAATAAGGTGAAAGTGAACTCTATTCTGCCCCAGGTAAAAGTGAATCTCTCTTGATCCTCAGGTTGTAATGGGACTGTGAAAAACATATCCTAATATCCAGCAAGGATGGACTCTTTGCTCTACAGAAAAAATAAGATCTGTGATAGATAGGACAGCAGCATGTAAGTGTCCAGTATTTTCATTCCATTGAGGATAACCTACAGCCAAACACTGGGTGCTGTTAGGCTTATGGGCCACCTGTGGGAGTTAACATGGGGAATGCGTTTTCTGAATAATATTCAATCGTTCTAACTCCTGAATAAGAGTAGTTATGCCCAGTGCGGCTTTGAGGCAAAAAAGATATTGTCATACATGCATTAAGGTACTTTTAGGTAATTTAGGTGCAGCCTGTAATAGCAAAGTAGTAGACCCCTCAGCTGGTATTTCATCTATAGAGCCCAGGGAGTTCTGGGTCTGATGGTTTGTCACCCAAGTGCCTAACAGTCTTAATAGCCTGTAACTTCAGTATATTCATACCAAATATATTTAAGGGTCTGTTGTGGTTTAATCCTGGTCAGCAGCTAAGCTCCCCCCTAGCTGCTTGCTCACTTGCCCCTCAGGGGGTGTTGGGAGAGCACCAGAGGGGGAAAAGTGAGAAAGGTCATGGGATGAAATAAAGACAGTTTAATAAGCAAAGCAGAAGTTGTGCATGCAAGCAAAACAACATAAGGAATTCATTCACTACTTCCCATCAGCAGGCAGGTGTTCAGCCATTTCCAGGAAAGCAGGGCTCCATCACACCTAACCCTGACTTGGAAG
This sequence comes from Rissa tridactyla, assembly GCF_028500815.1. Classification (NCBI taxonomy): domain Eukaryota; kingdom Metazoa; phylum Chordata; class Aves; order Charadriiformes; family Laridae; genus Rissa; species Rissa tridactyla. The sequence goes on along the minus strand of NC_071497.1, from coordinate 24,122 downwards.
GACAAACACCATCACTCCAAATGTCCCCTCTTCTGTCTTCTTCCATGCAGATTTTATTGCTAAGCATGACACCATATGATGTGGGCTATCCTGTCAGTGGGGTCAGCTGTCCCCTCACAATTCCTTGTGCCCCTCCCAGTCTGCTCGAAATGGGGGGGCAGCATGAGGAACAGAAAAAAGGCCTTAATACTGTGTAAGCACTGCTCAGCAATAGCTAAGGCATGGGCATGTGATCAACACTGTTTTTGTCACAAATCCAAAACAGCACTGTAGAGTTACTATGAAGAAAATTAACTCGATCCCAGCCAAAAGCAGTACAGAAGTAGAACTGTGTTCCAAGACAACACATCCTTCCCCAACAGGATAGGATCCTAGGACAGCAAAAAGTGGCATCACCAAAAAAAAAAAAAGTTTTGGCTAAGAGGAATTTACAAATACTTAAGGCAAAAGTGTTGTTTGGCTGGTTTTTTACTCGTGCCAATGGAGTTTGAGTAGCATCAGTGCTTATCATACAACACCTACTCCTGCACTAAGATTTAAAGAAAAACCATCCCTGTAACCCATTCAGGAAAATCGACACCAAAACAATGATTTTAGGAAAGCAACTGTCATTCATGCTATCTGAAGGAGATCCCTCTCCTGGCTCTGATGGTGACAATTTGGCATGAGCAGTAATGGGCGAAGTAAACATTCCCATGCTAAAATTCAAAGTATAATTAGTGCAATTAGTAAGAGAATCCATTATGTAATGCCCGAGGTATGCAGGTAAAGAAGCTATGCATTCAGGCACAGCCTGGATCAGGATTAAACACAGCAGTAAAATAGCACATTTGAACCACTGCATACAGACACAAAGAGCAAGCAAGCAATAAAACATATAAGGCAAGCTAAGCATTGTTGTATCAATTAACTTTAAAGAAATCCCTACAAAGAAACAATACAATAATCTGTTTAACAATGACATGATGTGAGCTGTCTTTTTCAATCTCTGAGCAAGCTGGAATTCAAACTATTCAGACCATCTATCAGAACTCTGGTAGCGCCACAGTCAAGCCCCACCTTGGGCGCCAATAAATCTGTTGTGGTTTTGGCTGGATTGGCCAATCAGAATGATCGATGGCCCTCCCCCCCGCTCTAAAGAGAGGAGAGGAAGAGATAGAGAGGTTTACGAGTTTAGAAAAGGAACTAAACTACTTTAATGAAAATAATAATAAATAAGGAAATAATAATAAAATAATAATAATAATAAGTATACGATATATACAAAACAGTATCCAGCTCCCAGGATGACGATCGCATCACCAGCAGGCACAGGGAAAGTTCCAGACTGAGTCAGTGACGGACAGCAGCTGAATTTCGGATCTGGAGTCAGGAATGCTCGGATCGGGATCAAAGACAGACAAACAGACAGGGTGCTCCTCAGACATCAGCCATTGAAGAAAAAGAGTTGACCTTTTGATCCCTCAGCTTTTATACTAAGCGTGATGCATATGGGATGGAATACCCTGTTGGTCAGTTTTGGGTCACCTGTCCTGTCCGCTCCTCCCTGCAGGTGTGACCCCTCTACACTTTTCCACTTCCAACCCTCTAACGGAGCAAATAACAAAGTTAGCTGACCTTGGTTGTTATGGCAGTAAGTATTAGCAGGAGCCTCTCTGCGTACCATTCCTTGGTATAACCAGGTCTTATCACTCTGGGACTGAAGAGTTTCTGAAAAATATGCTGAAAAATATGCTGAAAAAATGAAAGATATTTCAGAGTTTAGTCAGTTAGAAGAGGCCCATCTAAAAAGTAAAATTACACACCAGAAGATTGGTTCTGTTTTACTTCAAATGAGGACAAAAAGGCTATTAAGTCATGCCAATATTGTGGCTTCAGATGTAATAGTCTCAATTAGGAAGACCATGAAGGGTATAGCGAACACTTGAACAGCTCTTGTATTGTGTGGCAAAATGTGTTTCAAAGCACTCTAAGGCAGTGGTTTCAGACTTAATAGACTCCATTCTGAAAAAGTCCCATGACGTAACAGGCAGACTCTTGACTAATTATTTAGATTTTGCTTTGGTGTGATGTGGGCTCTGCTCAAGCTAGTCATAAGGCATATGGCTGCTCTGCCCATGTTGGCCTTCATGAGTGCTGCCAGGCGGGACCATGTCTGTCCCTGGAAGTGCCCTCCAGGAGAGGAGCTCTGCAAGGACGGCAGTAGCTCTGCCACAGCAGCTGGGCCGGACTCTTCCTCCTGCCACACCAGAGAAACTGCTGGGCTCAGCGGCTCTAGCTGTAAATCAGACAGGGCTGGGGGAAAGCAGGGTGGACGAGACAGTGACAGCTCCTCGGAGGAAGGGAGCTGATGGAGAGAGGCTGCCAGAGCAGAAGGGACCAAAGAAGCACTGCCGGGGAAGCTGCAGTGCTGGGGGAAGTTGTGTGGGCGCTGCAGCGCAAGGTGGGTGCACAAGCAAAGCTGGGCACTGACAGAAGAAGGAGCATCGTCCGCTGAGCTTCCTCATTCTCTGGCCTCACCTCCACCTATGGCTCCCTCCCCACGTCCCAGCCCCAGTCCCAGGCTTCCTGCCCCTCTGCAGCTTCTACTCCCCATTCACAGTGTTCTGTTCACACCAAGTTCCTGCCACAGGCAACATATGCCGGTGCAGTTGCCTCACTACAAGCTGCTTGTCACTGCACAGGGGGAGAGTGGGGCTCCCTGTTCTACCCATGCATCAGCCCTGAGTGCCTCAGTCCTACTAAGACCTATGCGTCAGGTTCAGTGTGGCCTCAAGCCTAGGCAGATAGCCAAAAATGGCAAGAAGATAAGGGATGGAAAACACACGGGTGGGACAGGAACTGGGTGGCTGAAAACTATTTTGATTGGGAAACAGTGTGAGCAGAATTTCAGGAATACAGGGAATTTGTGTATGTAAAACAAAGGAAAGCAAGGGACCCTTCACTGGGCTTTTTGCAGAGGTATTGGCAGCTGCGGGCCCTTTACTAAAGACTTCCAGGCAGGAAGCTCAAGATGCATTACAACATGCTTTGCAGCAAGCTGAGAATGAAGAATAACGAGCAGCTGCCTTTGACTCTCATAGTCATGTTAACAGCCAATTACTGTGACAATTAGAAACGAACTTTCGACCTTGGCTTTATGACAGCTAGAGCAAGACTGTGTCAGAGAGTGAGCTTGTTGACAAGGTATATACACCGACAACTGATAATGAGGAGGATGTGCTGTTCAACATCTTCATCAATGATTTAGACAGTGGGATCAAGGGCACCCTCAGCAAGTTTGCCAGTGACACCAAGCTGAGTGGTGCAGTCGACGTGCCAGAGGGACAGGATGTCATCCAGAGGGACCTGGACGAGCTAGAGAGGTGGGCCTGAGTAAACCTTATGAAGTTCAACAAGGCTGAGTGCAAGGTCCTACATTTCGGTCAGGACAACCCTCGTTATCAATACAGGCTGAGGGATAACATGATAGAGAGCAGCCCTGCGGAAAAGGCCTTGGGGGTCATGGTGGATGGAAAGCTGGACATGAGCCAGCAATGTGCGCTTGCAGCCCAGAAGGCCGATCGCATCCTGGGCTGCATCAAAAGAAGCGTGGCCAGCAGATCCAGAGAGGGCCTTCTTCCCCTCTACTCTGCTCTGGCGAGACCCCACCTGGAGTACTGTGTCCAGCTCTGGAGCCCTCAGCACAAGAAGGACACAGACCCGTTGGAGTGGGTCCAGAGGAGGGCCATGAAGATGATCAAAGGGCTGGAGCCCCTCTGCTGTGAGGATAGGCTGAGAGTGTTGGGGTTGTTCAGCCTGGAGAAGAGAAGGCTCTGGGGAGACCTTAGAGCCCCTTCCAGTACCTGAAGAGGGCCTATAAGAAAGCTGGGGAGGGGCTGTTGGCAAGGTCATGTAGCGATAGGACAAGGGGCAATGGTTTTAAGCTAGAGCAGGGCAGGTTTAGGGTTAGACATTAGGAAGAAGTTCTTTACAATGAGGGTGGCGAGAAACTGGCCCAGGTTGCCCAGAGAGGTGGTGGAGGCCCCATCCCTGGAGACATTCAAGGCCAGGCTTGATGAGGCTCTGAGCAACCTGATCTAGTCAAAGATGTCCCTGCTCACTGCAGGGGGGGTTGGACCAGATGACTTTTAGAGGTCCCTTCCAACCCAACACGTTCTATGATTCTATGATTTTGATTTTGGCACTGGGCTTTCTGCCCCCGCCTTATTACTGGAGTCTAATCCAGATAAGACAGCCTCCGTGTACCCTATTATTAAAATTTGAAACATACACAACTTGCAACTCAGAGAGATTTCCAAGGTAAAAAAAAATTGTACATCTGAGAAGCAGCTATACTATGATCTGTTTTCTTTGACTCAGAGTTGCAAGGTAAAATGAAGACAACATACAGAGAAGAAGGCAGTGCAGAGGTTTAAAATGGGTAGGAAATATTTAGTACTTGGCAGGGATAGCTGGCAACTACAAGGGCTGCTGGGACACTGTTGTGTCAGCTAGGACCACACAGCCACTCGCTTGCTCCCACAGTGGGATGGGAGAAAGAAGAGTAAAAGAGAAAACTCATGACTTGAGATAAAGACAGTTTAATAGGTAAAGCAAAAGTCGCGCGCACAAGCAAAGCAGAACAAGGAATTAATTCCCTGCTTCCCATTAGCAGGCAGGTGTTCAGCCATCCCCAGGAAAGCCGGGGTCTATCACGGCTAAAGGTGACTTGGAAGAAAAACGCCATCACTCCAAACGTTCCCCTCCTTCCTTCTTCTTCCCCCTGCTTTATATACTGAGCATGATGTCATATAGTATGGCATGTTCCCAGGGTCAGCTGTCCTGGCTGTGTCTCCCCCAGACTCCTTGTGCCCCCGCAGCCCTTGCTGGCAGAGGTGTGGGGTGAGGAGCAGAAATGGCCTTGAGAGCTCAGCACAAACAAAACCACCAGTGCGGTACCGACACCATTCCCATCCCAAACCCAAAACACAGCACTGCACCAGGTGCTGCAAGAAAGCCAACCCCATCCCAGGCGAAACCAGGACATGGAGATGGGAAATAGTGGGGAGGAGCAGAGAAGGGGAGAAAAGGCTCAGGTCAGCACATAGTCCAGTCGATGCGGGGGTGGGAGGAGGGGCTGTACACCACTGGAAGGATGCATGGCAGAAAGCAAGTACTTTTGTAAGGAAACAGGTGAAGAGGTGACAAGAATGGTAGATAGCTGTGCAAGAGTGCAGGTAGCAATACTGGGGAGAAACAACAGATGAATAGAGGAGAATGAGAAGAGGATAGAAAATTAGAGACAGCACAATGAATTGCACGTGCAGAGGTGGCAGCACGTGGCTCTGTCACTCATCTGGGAAGGAGCAATCAGCTTCACAATCAGCGCCGCATACCAGCTCCTGCCGCAACTGGCCCCTGCCGCAGACGGCCCCCATACTTCCCTGTGAGTTACTGACCATGCCAGCTATCGACATGCACCCCAGAGACCTCCTCTGGGGTCATTGGCACGGAACTGGCCTAATGACCCTGGGTGGGGTTGCAGGTTGGGCCTGGGGTCAAGGCAGAGCCACATTTGGTGGTACGAGGGAGGGACCAGGGGTCACAGGGGTCAGAGGTCACACATCCCCCTCCCAGCTGTGCTGACCATCATGTCCCTGAGCACCATCACCACCAACAGCTTTGATTACGGTGAGTGCAGGGGACCCCTCTGCCCCACCCCCTGCTGACATCATGGGTGGGTGTGGCAGGGGGGTTGCCCCTGGGGCACTGTCAGGGGTGCAGGGGCAGGGGGGCTCAAACAGGGGGGCTCAAAACCCGCCCCCAGCACTGCTTTTGCTGTGCTGCCCAGGGACGCTCCCGGTGAGGCGGGGCCCTGTAAGAGGCGGGGCCTGGCGGGAAGGAGGCAGGGGAGCCTGGGCTTGCAGGGACGGGGGACGGCTGGAGGGGAGGGTCAGGGTGACGTGGAGGGGCATGACCAAGTGATGGGTGTGGCCGAGGCAAGGCTGAGTGGCCGAAGGCCTCAGGAGAGTGTGTAATGCCCCTCGGGGAGAGGCTACCTGGGGACAGGGGTGTGGCCTACAGGGGTGAGTGTGGCCTGATGAGAGAGGCGGGGCCTTGGGGTGCCTGGGAGAGAGGGCGGGGCCTGGCAGGAGCAGGCGGGGCTTCCTCTGCTAGGGCAACCGGGAAGGTGGGCTGTGGGGAGGCGCAGCCATCTTGAAAGAGATGGGGCTTCTGGTTGAGGGTGGGGCTTCCTCACTTAGGGCCACCCAGGGAAGGAAGAGGGACTGCAGGGGGGTGGCCAGTCATCTTGGCATGGGTCGGTAGGCAGGGCCACACAGGAGGGGCGAGGCCTGGACCTGAGGCAGCCCTCCTGTGGGCGGGGCCATGGGGCAGCATGAGGACAAACCTGTAGCAGGAGTCCCCTCCCGCAGCACCACAGTGACGTCTGGATGCACACCTACAAGCCTACGCTGATGATGGAGCAGTGCTCACAGATGCTATGCCAGATGTGGCTTGCACAGACAACATCACGTTGATGTCATCACATGACATCACATGACATCACACTTGAGGGGAGAGGCCGGGGACCCAGGGTTGCCACATGCCCCCACCCCAGGTGGGAGACGGGACATGTCACATGGTGACACAGCATGACACCCCACAGCAGGGGCGAAATGAGGTAACAGGGCATGGCATCTTATGTGACCCTGCTGACAATGTCAGAAGGAGGCCCCGCCCCATCGCAGGCCCCCAGTGCAGAGGAGGAGGGCCCCAGACTGTGAGTGCTGCTGGGGAGGCTGGGGTGGCCTGGGAGGGCCTTGAGGTGTACTGTGAAGCACCGGGAGGGCAGTAGGGTGTACTGGGAGGCAGTGGAATATACTGCGATGGAGCTCTGGGCCATACTGGGAATCACTGTGGGGCCCTGGATCATGCTGGGAGTCCTGGGTAGGGCACTGGTCCATACTGGGACTCACTGGGAGGCACCAGTGCATATTGGGAGGCATTGATCTGGGGCTCTGGGCCATCCTGGTGGGCATGGAGAGGCTCTGGGCCTTACTGGGAGGGTCCTAGGCCATACTGGGAAGGTGCTGGGAGGCAGTGATGCATACTGAGTAGGAGGGCTCTGGGGCTGTGCTGGGAGGCAGGGTGAGGTGCTGGGCCATACTAGGAGATGGGGGGGAGTGCTGGGGGGAGGCAGTACCAGTGAGCACTGGTATGTACTGTGCATGCTGGGGGGGGGGAATGTACACTGCATACACACAGCAGAGTGCCTGAATGGGGGAGGGGGCTGGCTGGGGCTGATGGTGGCGGGAAATCAGAGGAGAAATGGAGCAGATTTGCAAAAACAGGGGGAACAAGGAAAAAGAGAGGGGGAACCAGGAGAAAATGGAAAATGGGGGGGAATGGGGGAAGAAGCGGGACAAAAATGGGAGAAAGTAGGGGAAAAAAACCCAAAACAGAAAAAAAGAGAGGAAACGGGGGAAATTGTGAAAAAAATGGGAAAAGGGGGGAATCAGGAAAATGTGGGGATGGCAGAAGAAATTGGGGCAAAGATGGGTAAATGGGAAAAATGGGAGAACATGAGGGGAAATGGGTAAATGGGAAAACATAGGTGACGGACTGAGGGAAAATGGGGGTAGAAATAGGGGCAAAAAGGAGCAAAAATGGGGGGGGGAACAGGGAAAAATGGGGCATAAATGGGCAAAACGTGGTGAGAAAACAAGAACATCAGGGGACATGGGGGGAGTAACAGGGTAAAATGGAGCAGAAACATGCAAAACCTAAGGGAAAACAGGAGAGAAGAAAACTTAGAGGGAAAAGAGGAAAAAATGTGGAGAAATGGGTCAGGAATGGGGGGAGGGAGAGAAACAGATATAGAGCAAAACCAGGAAAAAAATGGAAGAAACAGAGAGAGAGGGAAATCATGGAAACCAGAGAAGAAATGGAGAAACAGAGAAAAATGGGGAAACAGGAGGGAAGAAAAGGGACACAAACAAGGCAAAACAGGTCAAAATCAGGGAAAAAAATGCAAAAAAGAGGCAACATGGGGGAAAACCAGCCAGTTATGGGGGCTGGGGCAGGAACAGAGGGAACAGGCCCAAACGGGGCAAATGGGACAAAAGCAGGGAAAAACAGGGAGAGAACCAGGAAAAAGTGGGGCAACACCAAGAATAAACAGGAGGAAATGGGGTGAAAATGGGGAAATGGGTTAAAAATGGGGCAAAAAAGTAAAAATGAGGCAGTAGGGGGTCTCTAAGGGTGGTTACGGAGCTGGGGGGCAGCTATTGGGTAGCTGGGGGGGAACAGGAGGCAGTTACAGGGCAGTAGGGGGTACTTGGGGGACAAACTTGGGTCAGGCCCTTGATGTGGGTCAGACCTTGAGTTCCTGGAGGTGCTGATGGAAGGACTGCATCTGGTGGTGCGTGCAATAGGGACGCCCTGCCTCCTGAGCACACCAGTATGACCCAGTACATCCCAGCACCGCACACATGCCGCCCTGGCTCACCCAACACCATCCTAGTATGGGCCCAGCGTTCCCAGTAAGATGCCAGTCTGAGCCATGGTACTTCAAGCATGATCCCAAGATGGGCCCAGTGTTCTAGTATGAGCTCCAATGCTCCCAGTATAATGCCAGTCTAGGCCACAGCTCTCAGAGTATGATCCCAGTATAGCACCAGTGCTCCCAATATGGTGTCAGACTAAGCTACAGGTCTTCAGGCATGACACCAATATGGGCTGCTACACTCCCAGTACGGGCCCAATTCTTCCAGTATAGCACCAACACTCCCAGTACAATGCCAGTCTGGGTCACAGATCTTCAAGTAGGATCCCAGTATGGCTCCAACACTCCTAGTGTGGGCCCAGCGCCCTCTGTACGAAGCCAGTCTGAGACACAGCTGTGAGTCAGGTCCCAGTATGGACCCCAGTGCCCCTAGTATGATGCCAGCATGAGCTACAGTTAAGGATCCTAATATGAGACCAAATGTTCTCAATATGGACCTAGTGTTCCCAGTACAGTGACCGGGCTACAGCTCTCCAGTTACAACCCCAGTATTGGCCCTAAGGCTCCCAGTGTACTCCCAGTGTTCCCTGTATGCACCCTAAGGCTCCCAGTATGAGCCATGAGGCTCTGAGTGCAGCTCCAGTGCACTCCCAGTGTGGCTCCCAAGGCCCCCAGTGCTACCAGTATATGCTCTAAGTCTCACAGTATGGGCCTCGAGGCTCTGAGTGCAGCTCCAGCACACTCCCAGTACAGGCCCCAAGGCTGCCAGGGCACTCCCAGCACAGACTTCAGTGCTCCTCCAGTGCACTCCCAGCATGGGCCGCAGCACTGCCAGTACAGGCCCTGGTGCTCCCAGCACATGCCACCAATAAACAGTTTTTGCTCTGACCCACCCTGATGCCTCCTTGGGCTGAGCCCCCAAACCCTCAGAATTCCCCGCAAAAATAACATCACCAGCCTGCCATCACCTTTATTGGTGGGTGGGTGCATTGGGTCACAGGATCAGGCCCCCCCCAGTGAACTCCATCCGCTGCCAAGGGAAGAGAGAGAGAGAAAGGTGGTGAGTGGGGGAACCCTGGTGTCCAGGCCAGGGGGAACCCCAGCATACAGGGGTAGGGGGGGACCCTGGTGTCTGGACGCACCTGTGGGGGGGCAACAAAGGCCAGCCAGTCAGAGGGGCGGGTGGGCAGCAGCCCCATGGCCTGGCACTTATAGAGGGCCAGCGCCAGCCCCAGTCCATTGCCCACAAGGAACACCAACCCCTGCAGTGCCCGCCGGCTTGAGCTCTCCAGTGCCTTCAGTGCTGCAGGGAGAATGGGGTGGGACCAGTCACTGTCACCCACAGGCCACTCACTGGGCACCACAGGGGACTGGGGGGGAATGACGGGTAGAGAGTGGCAGGGGAGCGTGATGGGGGAGGCATGGAGCGGATGGCATGGGGGCAGCTGGGGGGGCATGTGGGAGTGACCAACATGGGGACAAATATCATAGGGGTGTGGGGGGTGACCAACATGGGGGCAACTGTCACAGGGACAACTGTAGGGGATGCATGGGGGCGAGTGACATGGGTGTGATTGTTGACAGATGCAAGGGAATGACTGACATAGAGGCAACTGTTTGGACATATATGGTTAAACTGATGTGGGGGTAACTGTCATAGGGACAGCTGTTGGGGGATGCATGGGGGCAGCTGACACTGGGGGACACGCGTGGTGTGGGCTGTGATAGGGATGGTTGCTGGGGGATATGTGGGCACGAGTGTTGCAAGGGGAGATGCAGGGCAGGGGACCACCGCAGGGACATGGGGCAACTGTCATGCGTCAGGGGATGGCCATGGGGTGGGAGGAGACCCAGGGAGTGGCCACCCGCATGGGGCTGTAGCACAGGGTTGTACTCACTGGCAGAGAGCGACATGAGAGCTTGCAGCGGGCGCCAGCCCATCATGCAGACCATCATGGCGGGGAAGATAGAGATGGTGTTGCCGGCCATGTACATGATGAACAAGTTCATGGGGATCTGCTTCAGCGGCGCCAATGCCACGTCCCAGCAGCGCTGCAGTGAAAGAGAGGACCCAGGCGCCCGGGAGGTTGGGGAGGCCGCCCTCGCAGGGTACTCAGGCGTCCGGGACAGGGACCCTCCCGCCACGGGGAACCTCGGCGTCCGGGGGGTGTCCCTCCCTCCCTCCCTCCCCGGCCCCCCCCCGCCCACCTTCTCCATGAGGATTTTGTCGCTCTCGTGGACGCCGCCCTCCCCCAGCTGCCGCTCGGCGAACCCCAGCGGCCCGCGGCCCTCGGCGGCTCCACGCGGCCTGGGGGGGGACAGAGGGCACAGGTGAGGTGGAGAGACCCCTGTACCCGCAATCCCCCCTCTCCCCAACCCTCCCGCGGGCCTCACCGCCCTCCCGGCGCCGCCGCGAGCTCCAACGACCACTTGAAGCGCCGCCCCCGAACCGCCGCCGCCGCCATCTTGCGAGAGCCCGAACGGGGAGGGGGAGTCACGTGGGATGGTCACGTGAGAGGGGCCGGGCGCCCCACACAGCGCTCCCTGCACCATAACAGCCCCACAGGAGCCCCATAGAAGCCCCACTCCAGCCCTATGGCAGCCCCGCGCGCCACAGCAGCTTCCTTCCTCACAGCCCCCCGCGTTCCGCAGCCCCTCCGCCCCGGGTGCACTCCCACCCGGAACTGCGGTGCGGGGCCGCGGTTCCGCCCGGAGCCGGTGACGTGCAGACACGCCGGCCGCCCCGTGGCGCATGCGCAGTCCTTCCCGTTGCCCCGGCCCCTTCCCGGTCCCCCCCCGCCCTTCTGCTCTTGTTCTTTTTCTTCTCCCCCTCCCTGTCCCTGTCCCTTTGCTGATTTAGGTTCTTCTTTCTTTTGTTTTTGGTAAGGTCTCGGGGTTGGCTTTCTGCTTGTTATAAATTTCTTGGGAGTTATTTTGTTTTTTTTTTTTTTTTGTGGGATCCGTGGTTTTTGACTTTTTGGGGCTGGATTTTGGTTTCTCCCTTTCTTTTTTAAAACTTCATGCAGGGCTTATTTTGATATTCTGGGGGTGCTTTGTGCTGTTGTTTTAATTCGTCCCTTCGGGGGTGTGCCAGCTGCACTGGGCCCCTTGGCCAGATCAGGACAGTTTCGTGC